>NW_018021687.1:0-14440 GCF_002006095.1 Pseudomyrmex gracilis
ACATGTAATATCAGCGAACTATTACTGTATTCTATTCTTGCAATAATTTGTTTCATATATATGTTCATTTCCAATGTTATTGGTCAGAACATTATAGATCATAATAATGACGTTTTTGCATCCACGTAAGAAACATTGTCGTTATACAATTATTGTGACTTACTACTGACAAAACATTTAATATAATATAGTCTATGATACAAACATATATTTTTATTTAAAAAACTTATATTTTCTATTACGTTTTAATATTAACTGTAATGATGTCACATACACAGGTACAACATTCAATGGTATATATTACCTTTACATCTACAAAAAGTAATATTAATTCTATTACAAAGAGGGAACAAAGCGTTTGGTTTGAATGTTGGTGGATTATTTATAGCATCNTTACAGTGTTTTTGTTCGGTATATAGAACAGTTTTGTATAATTTGTATTTAAACGTATTTGTATTTCAATGGAGCTAAAAACATATAGATATCTACTTATACATTGCAGTTGATAAACGCGTCATTATCTTACTTTACTGTCATGCATTCTACTCGATAATTACTACTGCNATAGATACTTCTAGTAAAATTCTAGATTAATCGAGTTGTAAAGGTAATAGATTTTGATATTTTGTGTATTTGCATATAATACTAAGACTAATGCAAGTAATGCACTAGTTGACAATCAAAGTTGTCTAGCAACTAAATTACTTGCACCATAAAAGTATTATGGTAAGATTAATCACAGATTTCGTAAATTTGCTCGATAATGAATACATTGAAGTATCTCGGTTACTTGTAACACAATAGAGTATATTATATTTATACGAGGTGTGATCAAAAAATAAGGTGACTTTTCATTTTTATAAAAAAATATTCATTTATTTATCCAAAATTATCCCCTTCAAAATAATTCCCTTCTGATACAATGTACTTGTGCCAGCGCTTTTTCCAGTCGTCAAAACACTTCTGAAATGCACTTTTGGATATTGCCTTGAGCTCCTCCAGCGATGCAGCCTTAATCTTCTCAATCGTCGCAAATCTTCGTCCTTTCATGGGCCTTTTCAATTTTGGGAAGAGGGAAAAGTCGCAGGGGGCCAAGTCTGGTGAATACGGTGGCTGAGTCATGATGGTAGTATTGTTTGTGGCCAAAAAACTACTCACTAGTAACGACGTGTGCGTGTGTGCTTCTGATCAAAATTAAGCAGTTTTGGAACGAATTTCGCTGACACACGTGTCATACCCAAAACATCCGTTAAAATTGATTGGCATGAGCCAAACAATATGTTAAGATCATCAGCTACTTCTCTAATCGTGATTCGACGATTTTTCAACACAATTTCTTTCACTTTCTGAACATTTTCGTCGATTTTTAACGTGCTGGGGCGTCCAGAGCGAGGTTCATTGTTAACATTTTCTCAGCCCTCTTGGAATAACTTATACCATTTATAAACATTTTTTTGCTCAAAGTTGACTCACCGTACGCCACTGTCAACATTTTGAAGAGTTTTTGAACACTTAATACCATTTTTTACACAACAATTAATACAAACTCTCTGCTTCATTATTTTCAACAGCAAAATTCGCCGAGCACGCAAACACGAGTCTAACCTTTATGCCTCTCACATAAAAACAACTCATGCTATATAGTCAAAACTGTGAACATATAATCGTGACGAGTGTACCAACACAACAACAAAAAAATTTTGAAATTAGAGTGTACAAAGCGCGCGAAATTCAAAGAGTCACCTTACTTTTTGATCACACCTCGTATATTTCAAACGTACCGTGCAAGTGCATCCAGCAAAGTGAATTGTGCGAATGAACGTCCTCAAAACCTAGAGAAACTGCGCTTGCGTGACTTTTACCTAACACTTCCTCTTACGGTTTGTATTGTGTGAGAAAAGAACATGTGATAAAATTCAATTGGTGTATTATTGATTTTTTAATAAACATGAGCAGTCAATGAAAGTATCACTTTGCGAATGTTGTGATGTCACACGGTTATATTGTTCCATTTTATACGACATTTAAGTTGTTTTAGAAACACGTAACTCAAATAACATAATACTAAATGACTCTATAAGAAAAATGGGAGACAATATTTGTCCAAACGTGTAAAGAAAAATAAAAAAAAAGAATAAGTCAACTATTCTCTTTTTTATCTACATCATAAGAGTCTTAGAACTCGCGAAAAGATGGTCTATATAAAAGACCGATATTTTAGTTTGAATCGTATTCTTTTGATAACAATTGGATTATGGCCTTATCGAACATCATTTACCCGATTGCGATTATGTTGCATCTATGTTGTCATGATAACAGGTATTATATTTCAGGTGCGTGTGTTTTACTAAATTTTGTTATAATAATACAAAATTGGAATTTGTGTATTATATTTTGGTATAAAATACTGACGTATATTATGATTTGTTATATATATATTGTTACGTCTTGGACTTCTCGGTCCCCTTTTTTTTTTGCAACGTAGAAACGATATTCTGGTCCTAAAGACCGTAACTCGCCGTAACCTTAGACGTAAACCTCCTGGATGGAGAATGCAGAGTCGGCGATAAATGAATTATAATAAGTTTGCACGCGGGGCAAACTGATATTGCCATGACGAATAAACGGATCTGATTTCCAAATTCGCAGTGATAAAAATTTTCGCACGATAGCCGAGGCGGGTAACTCGAATCGGGCGAATGGAAATCAAAGATTCTCGTATCTCCAGAAAGGAAGTTGCAATCAAAACCAGGTTATAGCGATCAGTAATGCGAATTTAAACACGATAGCGCGTGACCGGCCCAGTGGTCTCGCGGCCTGAGTGCAGGGGCTGCGAACCCGGAGGTCCCGAGTTCGAATCCGCTCACCACCTAAGGATTTTTTCCGGGCCGGTTCCTTTCAACCGAGTTTATCGGTTGATCGGCGAACTAAATCGGGCCTCCAAAAATTAATTCGGGTATAATTCCGAATTCATTCCTCTCTCCCACAAGGCGATCGTAGTCACAACATCACGAGCCCGACACAGATGGGCACGCCCACTGTGAAAGAAGGCCGTGTATCGGCTTCTTGGCCGAGTATATAAGCTGGAACTTAGAGCCAAAGACAGCTTTTTCATCCGGTTCAACAGTTCGTTGTCTAGCACGTTGCAATTTATTTACCAGTGCATTAGTTAGTGCAACCGTTGTGCCGGCGTCAAAAGGGAGCCGAGTCAGGAGCTGAGCCAGCTTACTTACTCCCCAGGCTTGTCAGGGTGGAAAATCGGTCGTTCGAAATACCAGCAAGTAGTAAGTCAAAAAAGTAGTCATATTAACCTTTACGCTGCCGGAGCGTCTATATATAGACGCTGTTGAGCAGCCTATCAAAACATGCATAAACTTCCACAAGAAGTATATATAAATACGTATAAGTACTTATATATAGTATATGTACACACATACACGAATCTAACCCGAATTACCATAGAAAGATTTCTCAAAATTAAAAAAAAAAAAAAAAAAAAATTCAAAAAAAAATTTTAAAATAAATTAAAAAATAAACAACAAAAAAACATGATAAAAACAAAACTAAACTAAGCAAAAACAAAAAAATGATAAAAAAAAAAGATTGGAGCCACAATATCTATCTACGTCCCTGCCATTGGCGGGGTAACGCTGAAGGAAAGTCATACAGTCCTAAAAATTTACTGTACTCAAAAACTAACTTCACTATCGTTTTTAGTGACCTCAAAAACCTAAAAAAAACGGATTTTTAAACAAAATAAAATTTTTTAATTTTCTCCGGTCCAATACGCTGCCGAAGGGTCTATATATAGACCCTACCTATAATCGCAACTTTATATAAGTTATATAAAAGATACAACCACAAAATTTGGGAATTTTTTAAGGGACATAATGCTCTTCAAATCCCGGCAGCGTAAAGGTTAATATGGTAAGATAACCGGCGGTTCCATTCTCCACTTTAAATCTTAATTCTTTCGAGATGACTACCATCCGGGACATTTGATTGCGTTAAGTTGGCATTTCTCACTTTCCATTCCTGTCAGACTAGCAGCTCACGACCTTGTGTGTCGTTCCGGGCCGGGAGTAGACACGCAAGTGTCATGTGTCAGTTACGTCACTCCTCAAGGGCCCGACCGTTACCGTAGGCCCAGGACGTAACAATATATATATGTATATATATTCTAATTAATTCAAGATTACAAGAAATTATTGGAATATGTATATATATATTCAAATAATTTCAAATATTGTACATAATAGCGTTTTTTGTGCATATATATACTGTATTTTTTGTAAGGAAAAATATTATTACTTCTTGACAGAATTATTTATAGCTTACACCATTTCTGACTTCAAAATGTACTGCCGATCTCCTTATCAAGATTTTTTCTGTATTGTCTTTTTCAATTTGCTTTACGATAAAATTTAATATGTTTTTTATCAATAGTAAAACGGTAAGTATGTACAACATTTGTTATCTCTTTATTTATAACGAATAATTGTACACATCTAATTTTTACATATGACACAACAAATAACATCTCTGTCTATGATGTATACTGTCAATGATATGTTAATTTTTGAGACAAGCGAAATAATCAAACATTATTCTTACAACAGCTGCAGTACTTAATAGATCAGTTTCAATGCATTTGCAATACTTTGAAAGATAACGAAATGGTCATCATAGATAACTACAGAAACATCGCAAGACGCTACACGACTGGATTTATAGGTGGTTATTGTAATAAATAAATCTTAGATACTTATTCTATATTAATGTTTACTTACGTCTCTATTATAATTCATAGTACTTGCCATTACTGTTCCAACTGGTAGTTTCATCTTTGGTAGTTTATGCATGAATCTTCTTTGCGTTAATTCAATGGAAAACAATTCCGTACAACAACGTCAAAACCAGCTGATAATTACAGAATATTTTATTGACCAAGACAGATATTCCTCTTTCGCGTTACTTCACATGATGTCGGTCCTCGGAATAGGAGTTTTTGTTGCTTTAGCAACCGGGTCAATGCTTATTGCGTATTTTCACTACGCTTGCGCACTGCTCAGAATTGCAAGGTCAGAAAATAAATTTAAACTGTATTTACAAACACACAAAACATAATAAGAAATATTTTACAAGCATTTTAAAAACATAGATAAAATTTTTGTAATTTAAATTTATCTTAAATCTGTTGTCTCTCTAATTTTCATAATTAATTTCAATCGTAATTCTTTACGATCAATAAATTATTTTTTTTGATTAATTATTTTCTTTAGTGTCCGTATCGAATACGCCATAAACTTTCATACACATAAAGATAACAGCATGCTGAACGAGAATGTGACACATAGACATATCATTTGTGCCATAGATATTCATCGAAAAGCTATGTGGTTCGTATTTTAGTTAAATTAACGCACGCTAATGTGTTCTTTGTTGATAATCATTTCCTGATTCTAAAGGTTGTGTACATATCTTATGAGCAAAGTGGAGACATCGGTTTTATTTTTAATAATATTTGGAGTGCTTGCTTTGAGTTTCAATATATTTCGAGTAAGTTCTAATTGTTTGCGTATTTACAGTTTAAAATATGATTAAACATATATGTAAATTGCAAGTCAAATCTAATGTGCTTAATTATACTCAATAATCATCTTGTTTTTTCTCTTAGATATTTCAGATAGAGCCGTCTATGTGTAACGTTTTCGAACTGTTGCTCTATTCTATTCTTGCAATAATTTGTTTTATGTACATGTTCATTTCCAATGTTATTGGTCAGGAAATTATAAATCACTATAATAACGTCTATGTATCTGCGTATGAACAATTTTTGGTGCACACTTGTGTTCTTCACCTAATACCGATAACAAACTTTAAATCAATACACCCTACATAACACGTACATATAGGCACATATATTTTTTTTGGATTATAGTTATTGTTTATATTGTGCACCTGTTACTAACGTATCTGACATTACATGTAGATATGAAATCCCGTGGTACTTACTACCTCTACATCTACAAAAAGTAATATTGCTTTTGTTACAAAGAGGAAACAAAGCGTTTGGTTTGAATGTCGGCGGATTGTTTGTAGCATCTCTGCAGTGTTTTTGTACGGTATATATAAAACACATTCTATAAGCAATATTTTATACATATTACATACGTTATACTTGAATATCACGAGAAATGTTAACAATCATATGTTGTAGCTGATAAACGCATCTATATCTTACGTTACCGTTATGAAGTCTACGAAATAATCTGTCGCATACATTATTACTTACAATAAAGTGTGCGGTTGTGTACAGAGAGTTGAACATACTTTCTCCTAATATACTTCGTTTTGCTTCGAAATAAGTTTGATTTGTTTTACGTAGAAGTATCTTTTGAAAATGCGTAGAATTAGTATTTTATACTTGTATTTCTATACGTATGTACACATTTTATTAGAAAAATAGAGAATTATACGCATTGTAAAATTGTTATTTATTTATTCTTCAAATCTGACAAAAAGAAACAATCGTCCGCATCTCTTCACAAGATCAAACGTGTCTTACGAGTACGTACAGTGAAATGACTTTACGTCTTCAAAAAATAACGCAGTGCGCTTGCGCGACATTTCCACCTCACAACTCTCTCATGCGTTACTTCTTGATGAGAAAAGAACATCTGGCAAAATTGTTTTAGTGTGCTATTGATTAGTTAATAAACAGAAAGGTTCCAGCAAAAGAGATAAATTATGAATTTCTTGATCTCACAAAATTATTTTGCGCAATTTTATACGGCATTTAAACTGTAAAAGAAACAGATAATTTAACATAATGCTAAAATTATACCGCTGTAAAAAAAAAAGAAAATATTTTCTCATGTGTATGGATGCGACTGAAAAAAAAGAGAATGCGAAAACTGTTTTTAGTTTTATTTCGATTATACAAATTGTAAAGTTTTTCGCGGCGAGATGATCGATGTAAAGAATCGATATTTTAGTTTAAATCGAACTTTGTTGACAACAATCGGTTTATGGCCTTATCACACTTCATTTACCAAAGTGCAGTTACGCTGCATTTATACTATCCTAATAACTGGTATTGTAGTTCAGGTGTGAACCAATAAAATTTTGTTGTAATATTGATATTTTCACGCACATACTAACACAGGGTGTTCGTTAATGACATATATCACCAAACATCCTGTAGATATATTTATATAATTATTTATAATATATTTTATTTAACTACTATTTTGTTCAAATAATACATATTAAAATAACATATATATTTAAATTCATTATATCGCTTTTATTGTGTACATATATATATATATATGTAAAATATCTGTTAAAAAACCTGTTTTACTTCTTGACAAAATTATATTTATAGCTTACACCAATTCTGACTATAAAATGTACTGCCGATTTGTTTATCAAGATTTTTTCTGTCACATCTTTTTCTCTTTGCTTTATGATACAATATAATTCGTTTTATGTTAACAACAAAACAGTAAGTTTGCTTTATTTTTTATAACTTTATTCTGTCAAATATTTATCCAAAAAGAATTTGTTCGTGATACTACAGTCATGAAGCTGAATTTTACTGTTGGTTTATTTACATTAATTTTTTTATCTTATACTGTTCACGTTAACATTGACTTTTATAAGACATGTGAAATAATAAAGTGACAAAACAGGTAAAGTATTTAATAGAACAACTTCAATGTATTTGTAACAATTTGAAAGACGACGAAATCAGCATCATGGATAAATACGGACACATTGCAAAACGCTATACGATTGGACTTACAGGTAAAACAGTGCTGTTATTAACTTTTATGACAAATTTTTTGAAACTTTATATAGCTTATAGTCATAAGTGTAAAAATGTAAATTCAAGGCGTGTGTCGTGTGCGCTCTTAACCTTAAGATTAAAAATGTGTAGATAAATAAAGATAGATTTTGGGTAAAACTAAATGTCATACGTCATTTTGCAAAAATGTCAATATATATTTATAAGTTGTTAATTACTCATTGCGAACTACTTAGGGAACCAATGATCCGAAACTTGTAAGCGTGTATAAACCCATATGATGTTCAAAAAATCAATAAATCAATATCAGCTGACGGCGAAAAACCGTGCCATATGGTGCTCGCTGCGTTACCCTACTTTTCGTTGCTAAGAAATTGCATGTGCTATTGTTCTTTACAGTTACAAAACATATTAAAAATTATATTAAATTATTAAAAAAATAGTGTAATATGGTTTTATCAAAGCTTACAGAGTCATCAGATCATCGCTTCCCACGCGTTCACGTTACTACTTAAAAACTTCTACTATGTACATACACGTGAGTGTGTATAACATTTTTAGTCTGTCCACATTATGTTTTAATTATATTGTTTCTATATTGAAAATTTTTTTTATGTTTCTCACAATACTTAGGGCTTGCTGTTATTATACCAACAAGCGAATTCGTCATTTGTTTATGTATCAATCTTCTTTGTATTCGTGCAACGGTAAACAATTCTGTAGACCAACGTCAACAACGTGCACAGCTTGTAATTACTGAATATTTTATTGACCAAGATAGATATTTCTCTCTCACGTTACTGCATATAATCGCAGTTCTTTGGTTAGGAATTTTTGCTGGTGTAGCTACAGGAACAATGCTCATTACTCTTTTACAGTATGCTTGCGGGTTGTTTCAAATTGCCAGGTAAAAAAGTGTATATCTTTTAATTAACAAGATATTATTTTATAAAGTTGTGATTTCATTGTGTGTTTATTTATAAATGCAAAGTTTAGTTCGTAAATTCTTTGTAGCTTCCGTATCATACACACTCGAAAGTATAAAGATAATAACTTACTGAATGAAATCTTAATGCGCAAACATATATGTTATGCCATTGATATTCATCAAAAAGCTATGCGGTTTGTATTTAATATAATTATATACGCAACATAATGTATATTTAGTAATTATTTCTTTATTTAAAGATTTTCTACATATTTAATGTCCAATTTTGAGACGTCCTTCTTATTGTTAATAGTATTTGGAGTAGGCACTTTAAGCTTAAATATTTTCCGGGCAAGTATCCTTCTTTTTGTTTTAGTATTGCATTGTATATGACGACACACACACATAACAAATGAAAATATTAAAAATCTAATCTAACCTTACCTAAAAAAAACTCCGACAATAAAAACAATATTATTTTGACAGATATTTCACATTATGCAATCATTCACATTGTCATCCACAAATGACATTTATGAACTGTTACTGCATTTTTCTCTTACACTGGCCAGTTTTTTATATATGTTTATTGCAAATGTTCTTGGTCAAGACATTTTAGATCACAATAATGACGTGTTTGTTTCTGCGTAAGGATAATTTTTTTTGTTAATTATCTTTTTTAACAAATTACAATAACACTTATTGTTATTTTATATATGCGCAGATACAAATTTCAATGGTACATATTTCCCCTGCATACACAAAGACTAATAGTGCTTCTGTTACAACGAGGAAACAAGTCGTTTGGTTTGAATGTCGGTGGATTGTTTATAGCGTCCCTACAGTGTTTTGCCACGGTAAGCAGAATATTCTATATTTAACATTACATTAACTATATTGGTCTTTTTAACGCGACAAGAAACGTAAAGACACACATATGTTCCAGTTAGTAAACGCATCAATATCTTATGTTACCGTTATGTATTCTGCAAGATAATCATTACCATGCAGGACATGTGACCAAAGCGGATTTCGAACGAAATTCTGCATTTTAGTAACTATATAAACCTTATATAAACAGTATATAAGGAAATTTATATTTACGTTATGTGCTGGATAACAAAAATAGGTGTCCGCACTATCTTCCTACAGAGAGATCAAACATATTGTACGAACATAGTCAATAAAGTAAATAATTTATCTTATACCTTCTAAAACATGATCAACTGCGCTTGCGTGACTTTTATTCGCCACCCTCTCACATTCTGCGAGAAGGAAAACAACTGTTAAATTTCTTTTGATGTTTTATTGATCGCTTCATAAACGGTTGCGTTCCAACAAAAGTGTTAAATTGCGTGTGTTTCGATATTACCGTGTTATCTAAGCTAAATTATTCAGAGAAAATTATCTTAAAAAATAGTAAATTTTTACACTACTTTTGAAAGAAAATATTTAACCAAACAAATGAACGGAACGTAAAGAAAAGAAAGGTTCTTTAGTTTCCTTTGTTGTATGCTCCTCGTCTTGAAGCTCGCAAAGAGATGATCGATGTAAAGAATCGATATTTTAGTTTAAATCGAACTTTGTTGACACCAATCGGTTTATGGCCTTATCGCACTTCAATTACCAAAATACAGTTACGCTGCATTTATACTATTCTAATAACTGGTATTATAGTTCAGGTGTGTGTTTATAAAATCTTGTTATAATATTGATATTTTCGCACACATACACACGCAGAGTGTTCGAAAATGACATATCACCAATCATCTCATAATATACTCAAAACATAATGTGTGTATATATAATCTTATGATCATTTATAATATACTTTATTCAACTAATATTTTGTTAAAATAATACATATTAAACTACCACATATTTGAATTCATTATATTGTTTTATTGTACATATATGTATATGTATATGTAAAATATCTGTTAAAAAACCTGTGATACTTCTTGACAAACTTATATTTATAGCTTACACCACTTATGACATCCGAATGTACTGCCGATTTGTTTATCAAGATTTTTTCTGTCACAGCTTTTTCTATTTACTTAATAATACTATATAATTCGTTGTATGTTAACGACAAAACAGTAAGTTTGCTTTATTTTGTATACTTCTATTTTGTCAAATATTTATCCAAAAATAATGTTTTTGTGATACTACAATCATGAAGCTGAATTTTACTGTTTGTTTATTTACATTAATTTTTTATCATATACTGTTCACTTTAACATTAATTTTTATAAGACATGTGAAATAATAAAGTGACAAAACAGGTAAAGTATTTAATAGAACAACTCCAATGTATTTGTAACAATTTGAAAGACGACGAAATCAGCATCTTGGATAAATACAGACAGATTGCAAAACGTTATACTATTGGACTTACAGGTAAAACAGCGCTATTAATTACTTTCATAAACTTTTTTTTGAAACTATATACAAGTTATAGTCGTAAGTGTAAAAATGTAATTGTAAGGCATGTGTCATGCGCGTTCTTAATCTTAAGGATAAATAAAGATAGATTGGGTCAAACTAAAGGTAACACATCATTTTGCAAAAATCTCAATATTTATTAAGTTGTTAAATAATCATTGTGAACTATTGAAAGAAGCAATGATCTGAACTTCGCAAGCGTGTATAAACCTACAAGATATTCAGAAAATCAATAAATCAATATCAGCTGACAGCGAAAAACTGTGCCATATGGTGCTCGCTGCGTTATCCTACATTTCATTGCTACAAAATGGCATATGCTAGTGGTCTTTACAATTAAAAATCATAGAAAAAAGTATATAAAAGTACATAAACAATAGTGTAATATGGTTTTATCCCAGCCTACAAAGTCACCAGATCATCGCTTCCCAAGCGCTCATGTTACTAATTAGAAACTTCTTCTATGCACATACATGCGAGCTTGTATACCATTTTTATTCTGTACACATTATGTTTTGATTACATTCTTTTTATAGAAAAGATTTTTTTATGTCTCTCACAATACTTAGGGCTTGCTGTTATTATACCAATTATCGAATTCGTCACTTGTTTATGTATAAATCTTCTTTGTGTTCCTGTAACGGTAAACAATTCTGTAGACCAACGTCAACAACGTGCACAGATTGTAATTACTGAATATTTTATTGACCAAGATAGATATTTCTCTCTCACGTTACTGCATATAATCGCAGTTCTTTGGCTAGAACTGTTTGCTGGTACAGCTACAGGAACAATGCTTATTACTCTTTTACACTATGCTTGCGGATTGTTCCAAATTGCCAGGTAAAAAAGTGCATATCTTTTAAGTAACAAGATATTATTTTATAAAGTTGTAGTTTCATTGTGTGTTTATTTATAATTGTGAAGTTTAAGTCGTAAATTCTTTGTAGCTTCCGTATCATACACGCTCAAAAGTATAAGAATAATAACTCATTGAATGAATTTGTAAGGCGCAAGAATATATGTTATGCTATTGATATTCATCAAAAAGCTATACAGTTTGTATTTAACATACATAATATATGCAAAATATATATATTTATTAATTACTTTTTTATTTAAAGGTTTTCTACATATTTAATATCCAACTTTGAGACGACCTTCTTATTTTTAATAATATTTGGAGTAGCCACTTTGAGCTTAAATATTTTTCGAGCAAGTATTCGTTTTTTGCTTAGTATTGCATTGTACATGAGGACAACAAAATAAAATATTAAAATTCTAATTTGACCTTTACTAGGAGCTTCGACAATAAAAACAATATTGTTTTTACAGATATTTCGCATTGTACAATCATTCACATTGTCATCCACAAATGATATTTATGAACTGTTACTGCATTCTTCACTTACACTGGCCAGTTTTTTATATATGTTCTTTCCAAATGTTATTGGTCAAAAAATTATAGATCACAACAATGACGTGTTTGTTTCTGCGTAAGGATAATTTTTTTGTTAATTATCTTTTCTAATATATTACAATATCTTATTAGTGTAAGTTTTACATCAACCATTTTATATATGCGCAGATACAAATTTCAATGGTACATATATCCCCTGAATATACAAAGACTAATAGTGCTTTTGTTACAACGAGGAAACAAGTCGTTTGGTTTGAATGTCGGTGGATTGTTTATAGCATCCCTACAGTGTTTTGCCACGGTAAGCAAAATATTCTATGTTTAACATTACATTATCTATATTGGTCTTTGTAATGCGACAAAAAACGTGAAGACACACATATGTTCCAGTTAGTAAACGCATCGATATCTTATGTTACCGTTATGTATTCTACAAGATAATCACTAGCATGCAGAACATGTGACAAAACCTGATTGTGTGCAAAATTCTGCATTTTATTTTAAACTTATGTAAGATCTCTTTGAAGATCTATCTCACTTCTGATAGAAAATTAACTTGTAAGGTACTCTGAGGGTACAATTTTAAATAAAACTCGGCACTTCACTTCTATCGTTGAATAATATATATATATAAGTATAAATTTATTAATAATAATATATATATTTTAATAATATATATTAATAATATATATTAATAATATATATTATGACACGTTACAATTAAACTCAAATATATCACTCTCGGCACGTTACACATATTCAATATATTCAAATTTTCGACCGATCTCGTCAACGGTTCCAAAACGACTCTCTTCAACGGTTCCTGAACGACTCTCTCTGCGTAATCCGCAAGTATCTTCAAAGGTATGCACGATAAAATAACATGTGTTCCTAGAGATGGTGCGATACGACCTTTCTCACGGGAATTACAATAATAAACAGATAAGAGCATTAGCTACAAGGCAACACATATCAAGCCATTCGGCAAAGTCGAAATATTCAAACAGAATTTTCTCTCAGGCGCTTACACTTATGTAAACAGTATATAAGTAAATTTTAATTTATCTTTACGTTATGTAGCTGGATAACAAAAGTAGTTGTCCGCACTATCTTCCTACATAGAGACAAACTTATATTCTTACGGATATAGTCAATAAAGTAAATAATATCTTATACCTTCTGAAACATATGGTCAACTGCGCTTGCGTGACATTTATTTGCCACCCTCTCACATTCTGCGAGAAGGAAAACAACTGTTAAATTACTTTTGATGTTTTATTGATCGCTTTATAAACGGATGCGTTCCAACAAAAGTGTTAAATTGCGTGTGTTTCGATACTACCGTGTTATCTAAGCTAAATTATTTAAAGGAAATTATCTTAAAAAATAGTACATTTTTACACTACTTTTGAAAGAAAATATTTAACCAAACAAATGAACGGAACGTAAAGAAAAGAAAGGTTCTTTATTTTCCTTTGTTCTATGCTCCTCGTCTTGAAGCTCGCAAAGAGATGATCGATGTAAAGAATCGATATTTTAGTTTAAATCGAACTTTGTTGACAACAATCGGTTTATGGCCTTATCGCACTTCAATTACCAAAGTACAGTTACGCTGCATTTATACTATTCTAATAAGTGGTATTATAGTTCAGGTGTGTGTCTATAAAATCTTGTTATAATATTGATATTTTTCCACACAAACTCACACGGTGTTCGATAATGACATATATCGCCAAAAACATCCTGTACATATATTTATATGATTATTTATAATATATTTTATTTAACTACTATTTTGTTAAAATAATATATATTAAAATAACATATATTT
>NW_018021687.1:14649-25192 GCF_002006095.1 Pseudomyrmex gracilis
TATGATACAATATAATTCGTTTTATGTTAACAACAAAACAGTAAGTTTGCTTTATTTTTTATACCTTTATTCTGTCAAATATTTATCCAAAAAGAATTTGTTCGTGATACTACAGTCATGAAGCTGAATTTTACTGTTGGTTTATTTACATTAATTTTTTTATCATATACTGTTCACTTTAACATTGAATTTTATAAGACATGTGAAATAATAAAGTCACAAAACAGGTAAAGTATTTAATAGAACAACTTCAACGTATTTGTAACAATTTAAAAGACGACGAAATCAGCATCATGGATAAATACGGACACATTGCAAAACGTTATACAATTGGACTTACAGGTAAAACAGTCTTATTACTTACTTTCATTACCTTTTTTTTGAAACTATATATAGCGTAAAGTCGTAAATGTAAAAATGTAAATGTAAGGCATGTGTCATGTGCGTTCATAATCTTATGGATAAATAAAGATAGATTGCGTCAAACTATACGTCATACATCATTTTGCAGAAATCTCAATATGTATTATTAAGTTCTTTAATAATCATTGTGTACTACTGAAGGCAGCAATGATCTGAACTTCGTAAGCGTGTAAAACCTACATGATATTCAGAAAATCAATAAATCAATACCAGCTGACAACGAAAAACTGTGCCATATAGTGCTCGCTGCGTTATCTTACTTTTCATTGCTAAGAAATGGCATATGCTAATGTTCTTTACAATTTTAAATCATATCAAAAAGTATATAAAATTATATAAACAATAGTGTAATATGGTTTTATCCCAACCTACAGAGTCATCAGATCATCGCTTCTCAAGCGCTCATTTTACTAATTAAAAACTTTTACATACATGCGAGCTTGTATAACATTTTTATTCTGTACATATTATGTTTTGATTATATTATTTCTATATAAAAGATTTGTTTATGTCTCTCACGATACTTAGGGCTTGCTGTTATTATACCAATTATCGAATTCGTCATTTGTTTATGTATAAATCTTCTTTGTGTTCCTGTAACGGTAAACAATTCTGTAGACCAACGTCAACAACGTGCACAGCTTGTAATTACTGAATATTTTATTGACCAAGATAGATATTTTTCTCTCACGGTACTGCATATAATCGCAGTTCTTTGGCTAGGATTTTTTACTATTGCAGCTACAGGAACAATGCTTCTTACTTTTGCACAATACGCTTGCGGATTGTTCAGAATTGCCAGGTAAAAAAGTTCATATTTTTTAAAGAACAAGACATATTATTTTATAAAGCTACATTTTCATTGTGTGTTTATTTATAATTGTAAAGTTTAAGTCGTAAATTCTTTGTAGCTTCCGTATCATACACACTCAAAAGTATAAAGATAATAACTTACCAAATGAAATCTTAACGCGCAAACATATATGTAATGCCATTGACATTCATCAAACAGCTATGCGGTTTGTAGTTTCTATAATAATATATGCATTATATGTACATGCAGTAATTACTTTTTTATTTAAAGGTATTCTACATTTTTAATGTCCAACTTTGAGACGTCCTTCTTATTTTTAATAATATTTGGAGTGGCTACTTTAAGCTTAAATATTTTTCGGGCAAGTATTATTTTGTTGTAGTATTGTATGTGCACGAAAACAATAAAGTAAAACATTAAAAATTTAATCTGACCTTTACTAAGAGCTTCGACAATAAAAACAATATTGTTTTAACAGATGTTTTACATTGTATCATCCACAAATGACATTTATGAACTGTTACTGCATTTTTCACTTACAGTGGCTAGTTTTGTATATATGTTTCTTTCAAATGCTCTTGGTCAGGAAATTATAGATCACAATAATGACGTGTTTGCTGCTGCGTAAGGATAATTTTTTCGTTAATTATTTTTTTTTAACAATTTACAATAACACTTATCAGTGTAAGTTTAACATCAACCATTTTATATATGCGCAGATACAAATTTCAATGGTACATATTTCCCCTGAATATACAAAAACTAATAGTGCTTTTATTACAACGAGGAAACAAGTCGTTTGGTTTGAGTGTCGGTGGATTGTTTATAGCGTCCCTACAGTGTTTTGCCACGGTAAGCAGAATATTCTATATATAACATTACATTAACTATATTAGTTTTTTTAATGCGACAAGAAACGTAAAGACACACATATGTTCCAGTTAGTAAACGCATCGATATCTTATGTTACCGTTATGTATTCTGCAAGATAATCACTACTATACAGGACATGTGACCAAACCGGATTTTGTACAAAATTCTGCATTTTATTAATTATATAAACCTTATATAAACAGTATATAAGTAAATGTATACTTACGTTCAGTGCTGGATAACAAAAATAGGTGTCCGCACTATCTTCCTACAGAGAGATCAAACATATCGTACGAACATAGTCAATAAAGTAAATAATATCTTATACCTTCTAAAACATGGTCAACTGCGCTTGCGTGACTTTTATGCGCCACCCTTTCGCATTTTGCGAGAAGGAAAACAGCTGTTAAATTTCTTTTGATGTTTTATCGATCGCTTTATAAACAGATGCGTTCCAACAAAAGTGTTAAATATTGCGTGTGTTACAATACTACGGTGTTATTACCGTATTTACTAAGCTAAATTATTCAGAAAAAATTATCTTAAAAAATAGTAAATTGCTACACTACTTTTGAAAGAAAATATTTTACCAAACAAATAAGCGGAAAGTAAAGAAAAGGAAGGATCTTTATTTTTCTGTTTGTTTGGTGTTCCTCGTCCTGAAGCTCGCAAAGAGATGGTCAATGTAAAGGATCGGTATTTTAGTTTAAATCGAACTCTTTTGCTGGCACTTGGTTTATGGCCTTATGAAACCTCAACACTTGCTCAGTTCCAGTTATTGTCCTTCTATATTATTCTCATAACTAGTATTATATTTCAGGTGTGCCTTGCTAGGAACTTTATTTTATAACATTATATATATATTTATGTATATATATAGAGAATTATAACTACGTCGTAGCATATTTTAATATATATTTGTATAATAAATAGAAACTGTTTACATCTAAAAAAAAATTTTATGCAGCTTACACCATTTTTTACTCTGAAATATACTGTTGACCGTTTCATCAAAACTTTCTCTATCCTGCCTAGTTTCATTTGCTTAACGATAAAATACAATTCGTTTTATGTCAACAGACAAACGGTAAGTAATATATGTAAATATTTTATTAAACTTACTCACGTACAAATAAAGTATTTTAACTATGTTGTATTCTACTTTAATACAATTGTGTGAAATAGTTTATTGCTCACAACATATAGGTAAAGTATTTAATAGAAGAACTTCAACATATTTGTGATAATCTGAAAGACAATGAAATTACCATTATAGACAAATACGGAAATATTGGAAGACGTTACACGATTGGACTTACAAGTAAAACAAACCAATTAGAAAAATACTTGTAATAGTATACTGTAATATAAAAAACAATGTTATAAAAAAATTGCAAAATGTTTCATTTAGTATTTTGTTCTAAAAAGTTTATATATATGCATATATGAATACATGTACAGCTATTATTATACTATACACAGAGAGAACGGTTTCTTTAAATTTAATAATCCGATTTGTTTGACTCATATTTGTGTGTGTGTTAAATTCAAACAACATAATTTTATACGAAACATTAATTTTGTTGAATGAAAATTATATTGTTATGTTAAGATAAATCAAATTATTTGACGGAAACAATACAAATGTTTAAAATAATTTATTCCAACAAAATAATATTTTATTTGGTTTTAATAAGCACTATTTAATGAAAAAAATCATTTTGTAACATAAATATAACATAAAATATATTTGATTTAAATATAACATTGTTTAAGACAAAAAATTTCGCGTAAAAATGTACTTTAAATTATAAGAATAATAAATAATTAATAATAATAAGAGAAATATTTTTATTCATTGTTGCAGATATATTGCACTGCAATATTGTTAATAAAATAATAATTTAAAGAAATAATAAATGAAATGCGTATAGGATAGCTTGAGTATAAGTAAATAAAATTAATCACATTTTAGTAAGGAACAAGTAGTCTTGCGGACTCTAAGTGCAGGGGCTACGAATACGGACGGAGGTGCATCTCGAGTTTCGAATCTCCGCTATCACCTTATGCTGGGAATAGACTATGCGTGTATTCGTGATTCGTGATTTGCGATTTGTAGCAATGCGCTACGTAGCTACGTAGTAGTCACGCGAATACACGCAAAAAGTGTGTTTGTATAATCGCGAATCACGAATCACGAATCACGAATACGCGCATAGTCTAGAGGTAGCATTAGGGTTTTTTTCAGGTCCAGTCTCTTTCAATGGAGTTTCATCGGTTGATTGGCAAGCTAAAAATCCCGGGCCTTCAAAGATTAGGTACTTCGAGTAAAATCCCGAAGTTGTATAAGTTGCGCAAGCCGCGAAAAAGTTTTTTTTATCGAAGTTTTAGATTTATTTAACTTAACAAAATACTTTGTTTGAAATTCAAACAATCGGAATGTTTAGTTCAAAATCAAGGTTGTTTGGACTATTCCAATGAAATAATTTGTTTGGATTTAACAAAATTTGTTAAATCTAAAGAAACCGTTTTCTCTGTGTAGCTTTTAAAATGAACATACTCTGTTTTTAATGTTTATTTTAAATGTCTTTTAATTATGTTTGATTCAATGTATATCTACAGTGCTTCTTGTTAGTGGTGCTGGTGTTATTTTGATAACTCAGTTGAGAGCTCAGATAACCTCAATTTTGGACGACAGTAATTCGTTACTAAACGTGTCTCATTATCACGATCAATCGAAAATTATAATTATTGAATATTTTATCGATCACGATAAATATTGGATTTTTGTGGTACTTCATATACTCGCAGCCATTTGCATAGGAATTGTTGCTATGGTAGCAACAGGAACAATGCTTATCACGTATTTACTACATGCCTGCGGAATGTTTCAAATTGCTAGGTAAGAGAATAAATAAAAAGAAATTTAAAAAAATAAACGTGTAATGTCTTAAGATATAAAATAAATTGTGAAAAATATTTTTGGGTTGATTTCTCTTTACAGCGTTCGTATGAAGCGTTCCATACAAATTTCTAAACATCAAGATGACATTCTGCTAAGTGAAAACTCGATATCTAAAAATCTGATCTGTGCCATAGATATTCATCGAAAAGCAATAATGTTGGTATTCATCGTATGACACAGTACTTGCTTTCTCCAAATAGTGTCGAAATCGTCTCTCTTCGGTTATGTTTGTTTTGACTTCACCATTTTAAAAAAAAGTTCAAAAGATCAAAAACACTCTACGTTTAAAAGTATTGTCTCGTTTTTTTTTGAAAATTGATAAAACCAACTTATCTGAGAATTTGATTTTAAAATACGCTTCGATTTTTCAAACTCGACACTGTTTAAAGAAAGTATATTTATAGTGTTTAACATATATTTATATAGTGTTTGATAAAACTTCTTCCTTTTTAAGGTACGCAAATAGTTTAATAGCTAACTTTGAGATGTCGTTTTTTTTCTTAATAGTGTTTGGAGTACTTACTTTGAGTTTTAGCGTTTTTCGAGTAAGTTTTAGTTTAAGACAGAGTTTATACTGTAATTAACTATATGATAACAAATTATGTAAAAAGTGTTGTAAATATTACAGATTTTGCATATCTCTAAATGAAGATTTCGGAATTGATATTAGTATTTATCTATTTTTCTTGTATAAGATGTTTCAGATTGCATCGTCCACGTGCAATATTAGTGAAATTGTACCATTTTTTGTAAGTACAAGTATTGCTGTTGTGTACATGTTCTTTGCCAATTTTATGGGTCAGGAAATTATAAATCACAATAATAAAGTATATGAAGCTGGGTAAGAAAATTTCTTTTTATATAATTACGTCATTCCTTAATAAGATAGTAAATAACACTCATTATTATCTCTGTGAAATACACGGTACGCAGTAATGATTCGGTGTTGTTAAATAGGCATAAAAATTTATACATCGTTCAGTTTTGTTGTTTTTATTGAGTTAGTAAATTGGCGATTGGAAGGATTTTCTTCTTCAGTAAAACTGATTGATTCATTTTTGCGTACTTTATGTGCATACTGTGCTATGCACACTGAGAAAAAAATACTATTAACTCAACTAAATGCATTTAATTGAGTTTCAGTTTGTTATCTGAAATACTTGGTTTTTTAATTCAAGCATATGGTAATAAAGATAACAAATTCGTATAAAGTTGAATTAACAATAGTGGTAATGAACATATTTAATTCACTAAACCATAAATTGTTTTGTCGAACATAAGTTGTGATAATTTCAAATAAAAGATATTGTTAAAAAAGATGAAATAGGCACTTCTTATTTACTTTAATTGAATATAAGCTGAATTTCTTTGTACTAAGTATTTCATCTAATCAAACTGCTTATTTTTATAAGCAGACAAAATATTGTGTTGTCCTATTGTGTTGTACATTCAAAGTTATCTGTATTTGAGCAAATTATAATTTTGTTAAAACACAACTAAATTGTCTTTCGGTATAACCTAATTATTATATCTATTGAAACATGATATCTTCTTACATTAATCAATATTTCATTGACAACCCGTGACCGCTGCATACAGTTGAAACAAATACTATTTTGTTGCTTCAACAACTTTTTTTTCTCAGTGCAAGCAATTGTAGTTTTGATTTGTTTTTACTTTTACATTATTGCAACCTAACACTTAGCGTAAATGACATTATACATGTAGGTACGAGATTCCGTGGTATCTAACTTCTCGACGTATACAAACACAAATATTATTTTTGTTGCAAAGAAGCACCAAGATATTTGGCTTGAATGTCGGTGGATTATATATAGCATCCCTACAATGCTTTGCCACGGTATGTAATAAACGTTACACGTGAAAAATTGATTTTATGCCACGCAACAATCGTCTATTGTTTTGTTAGTGAATTGAAAACCGTACACCGAAAGCTTCCATGTTACAGTTGATGAACGCGTCGATATCTTACTTTACCGTTATGTATTCTACAAGATAATCATTATCATGATAGACACTTTTAAAGAAAACGACAAATAGTATGAGATGTATACTTTTTTAGTTGACGAAATCAAGAAAAATGATCAAATTGTTGTGTAATAATATTAACGAGTAAATATTATATCAAAATTCACTTTTGTGACACTTTCTATACGTTACGTACTATAAACGCTTCTTGTTTGTGTACATATGATCTAATGATTTTATATTATTATTGTTTTCTACAGATACAAAAATGTTACTTACATCTATAAGTATGTCATCTTAGAAACAAAACTAGTTGTTCGCATCTTCGTCTGCAAGATGAAGCGTAACCTACGAGAACATTCAGTGAAGTGAATTTTACACCTTCGAAACCCAAAACACTGCGCTTGCGCAGAATTTTATCTCACGCTTTCCGTGACGAAGTTTATTCTGCGAAAAAAAACATCTGTTTGATTAAATTATAGACGGGAACATCCAAATAGTAAGTTGCAGGTGTCACAGTCACACAAGGTTGTGTTTCCTATTTTGTGCTTTAGAAAATGTTATCTTATATACATGTTACTAAAATAATAATACACTAATACGTTAGATTAAAAAAAATGTGGTAATGAATAAATGAAAATAAAAACAGAAAAAAAAGTTGTTTTCTTTGCATTGTTTCGTACTCGTCTTTGAGCCAGTGGAAACATGACTGATGTAATAGATCGATATTTTAGTTTGAACCGAACTCTTTTGCTGGCACTTGGTTTATGGCCTTATGAGATCTCGAATCTTGTCCGATTTCAATTAGGAGTTTCTTATTTTATTCTGATAACTAGTGTTATATTTCAGGTGAGTCTTAACAAGAATTTTATCTTATAACATTCATTTAAATAAAAATTAGTGGCATGTTTTACAATATGTGATAATAACAATGAGCACTGTTTACTTCTCGAAAAAAAACAGCTTACTCCATTTTTGACTTCAAAATGTACTGTCGATGTTTTACTCGTTAATTTGTCTATTACGCCTAGCTTTGTTACCTTCGTAATAAAATACAATTCATTTTACGTTAACAGAAAAACGGTAAGTTTTATATTTGATGTACAAAATATTTAGTCAATTAGTCATGCACAAGTACATTTTACATAAAAAGTATTTTTTTGTGTGTCATTTTACTTTAAAACACTTGTAATAGTTTATTGCTATTGATATAGATAAAATATTTAATAGAAGAACTACAATGTATTTGTGACAATCTAAAAGACAATGAAATCGCCGTAATAAACAAGTATGGAAATATTGGAAAGCGGTACACAGTTGCACTTACAAGTAAACTGAATCAATTCTAAAGATACTGTATATAATATT
Organism: Pseudomyrmex gracilis; assembly: GCF_002006095.1. NCBI lineage: Eukaryota > Metazoa > Arthropoda > Insecta > Hymenoptera > Formicidae > Pseudomyrmex > Pseudomyrmex gracilis. The sequence goes on from NW_018021687.1 coordinate 23,082, forward strand.
GTACTTTATAATATTATACGAAAGAAAACTATTGTAAAGCTATACTTTATAATAGTTGAAAGAAATGTCGGATTTACTATTGTAAATTCTATACTTTAAAATATTAGAAAGAAATGTCGGATTTAGTATATTATTTTAAATAAGTTATATATATGTATATGAGTATGCGCAAAAATTAGTAAAAATTAATTAAATTTTTTTTAAGAATAAAGACACGTTGTTTGACTTGAAGGTAAAAATTTTAATTGTGTTTGTTTCAATTTGTATATAGTGATTGTTGTTATTAGTTTATCTGTTGTGGCGATTAGTCAGTTGTGTTCGGATCTGACTTACAGTTCTTCATCGGTAAACGTATCACGCCAACACAATCAATTGCAGCTAGTATTTACTGAATATTTTGTCAACAAAGAAAGATATGCGCATTTATTGTTACTCCATACACACGTAGCATTTTTCATAGGATTGACTACTCTCTTAGCAACGGGAGCAATGCTTATTATGTTTTTGCAACATGCCTGCGGACTGTTTAAAATTGCTAGGTAATATGAATATAAATAAAAAAATATAAATTACAATGACTAAATATCTTATAATATCTTTATGACTATATATCTTATAAAAAAAACAATAGAAAATAACTTAAGCTTACTACTCACTTTATGTATAACAGTTCAATAAAATTATACCGACATCACGTATGCAAATATATTACATATAATAAAATGATATCTGCTTTTATTATTTTATTAAAAATTCAATAACTTTAATAATTATTATGACTGTATATTACACATCCAGTAATTTCTGTTATTTATATATAAAAATATAAATCTTGTATTAAGTTATTTTTACAGCTTCCGTATCAAGCATGTCGAAACCTTTCGTAAATCTGACACAATCTTGATACATAAAACCTCGATACATAAGAATATAATTTGTGCTGTAGATATTCATCGAAAAGCTATGATGTTAGTATTTTTGTTATATACTGTGCTTATTTGCCTTCAAATAGCGTCATACCTGTTTCCGTTATGTTCGTTTCCATGTTTGTAACCAAGTCGTAAATATTACGTCTATTTTACTTCCGACTCGCCAATCTTTTGAGACAATGTGTCTTTTTTGTCTCTTATGGAACGTACAAACAACCAAAAAAGTATATGGCATAGTCCAAGTCTACCCGAAGTTTCTTTTCCATATTTTGATTCTTCAAATTTGACGCTATTTAAAGGAAGTATTGTATATGTATAGTATATGTGCAGTAATATTTTCTTTTGTTGAAGGTACGCAAATACTTTAATATCTAACTTTGAGATATCGTTTTTTTTTCTAATCATATGTGGAGTACTTATTTTGAGCTTCAACGTTTTTCGAGTAAGCCGTTTTGTTGCTTGTATGAATGTTAAAATGACATAAAAACATACTTGAATACAGTTGTGTAATACGTACTTATGTAAAAAGTGTTAAAAATATTGTAACTTACGTGGTATGAAGTCAAGTTCCAAAAAAGAATCTTAAAAAAAGAATAGTTGTTATTACTAACTTTCTGTTTTTTTAGATTTTTGAGGTTTTATCATCAACGCGGAAGATTGATGAACTTTTATTATTTTCTGTTACACTTGCAGGTATCGCTATTATATATATGTTCGTGGCTAATGTTATGGGTCAGCAAATTATAAACCACAATAATAACGTATATGCAACTGCGTGAGTAAATTTTGTTTTTTAATTACGTTACTCATCATTACCATACAAATATAAAATAGAACTCATTAGTCTCTATGTGAAATACAGTGCGTAGAAGGAATGGATTTTGCTAAATGTGGGAATCCTTTTTTTTGCGTCATTCATTTTTATTTGTTTTCCACTATTGGTCGAGTACTAACAGCTTGAAAATCTGCGACTAGAAATAAATTCTTTTTTTTTTATAAAATTGACCCATTCATTTCAGCGTGCTGTATATATAACCGAACAAAATACCTTTTCAAAAAAAGGTAAAAAAAGACGCCAAGTACATGCGCAACTCGTATCTCTAGAAAAAGTATTGCTACCAAAATCTTCTTCTACAGGATCTATTCTACAAAAGAAATGATATCAATAAGTTACGCCAAGTA
>NW_018021687.1:30912-35094 GCF_002006095.1 Pseudomyrmex gracilis
ATCGGTTTAGCCGTTGTTGAGATCGGAAAATCTCGATATTGCCATTTGGCCATTTTCGCGTATATAAGGCACGGTACCTCGCGCAACGCGCGCGCACTTCGTTTGCGCATATACTTGGCGCGAGGCACTACCGTGCCTCTTGATATGTATATATAATACTTTAATCTTTTTTAAGAAAAGTCAATTACGTAGTTTATATTAAAAATGTTGTTATTTTTATATATTAGTTTACAATCTACTTATTAACATAAAGAATATTATTTACAGATATGAAATTCCTTGGTACTTAACTCCTCTTTCTGTGCAAAGACTAATAGTGATTCTGTTACAACGAGGTAACAAATTATTTGGTTTGAACGTTGGTGGATTGTTTATAGCATCTTTAGAATGTTTCGCCACGGTACAGAACGTTCTATGTTGCAAAATTATGTATCTAATATATTGTCGTTTAACAAAACACAAATCCTGATACTGCTTTTATATGTTACAGTTGATGAACGCGTCTGTATCTTACTTTACCGTTATGTATTCTGCAAGATCATAAAGTAAACTACTTTTATATTTTTTTATATCTGACATACCGTGATAACAGAAGCAGTAGTCCATACATTTTTGTTTACGAGATGAAGTGTACGGCACGAGACGATTCAATAAAGTGAATTTACATGATCGGAAACTAAAGAACTGCGCTTGCGCGAATTCTATGTAACGGTTTTTTTGTCACGAAGTTTATTCCTGCGAAATAAGACCATCTGTTTGATTACATAATAGACGGATATATCCCACTATTAAGTTGCGAGTGTCACAGTCGCACAAGGTTGTTCCCTTTGTTGCGCTTAAGGTTTCATTAGAAAATGTTATCTTATATACATTTTGCAATATTAATAATAATACACTTATACGTTACATTGAAAAAAACATAGAACAATTTTTAGTAGTCAGAAGAAATGTAAATAAAAAATAAGAAAAAAAAAGTTGTTTTCTTTGCATTCGTGTCATATTGGTCTTCGAGCCAGTGGAAACATGATTGATGTAAAAGATCGGTATTTTAGTTTGAATCAAACTCTTTTGCTGGCACTTGGTTTATGGCCTTATGAAACCTCGAAATTTGTTCGATTTCAGTTAGGATTCTTTTATATTATTTTGATAAGTAGTGTTTTATTTCAGGTGTGTCTTAACAAGAAATTTATCTTATAATATGCATTTAAATAAAAAATATTTGCATATGTGTTAAAATATCTCAGCACAAACATTATTTTAATTCCGAAAAAAAACTGATATACAGGTTACCCCATTGTTTACTTCAAAACAAACTGTCGATGCGTTAATCATAAATTTGTCCATTACACCTTTTTTTGTTAGCTTAATGATAACATACAATTCGTTTTATGTGAACAGAAATACGGTAAGTTCTGTTTTATGTTGTATCAAATATTCTATTTTATATTTAAAATATTGATGTATATTTTAAATTGTCACTGTGTTATTCTATTTTAAAATATTGAATTTATTTTATTCTATAACAACTTAGGTGAAATATTTAATAGAAGAACTTCAATATATCTGTGATAATTTGAATGATAATGAAATCGCCATTATAGACATGTATGGAAATATTGGAAAACAATACACAGTCGGACTTACAAGTAATTTAAATCACTTGCAAAGACTCTGTAATATGTTATACTTTATATAAAGTAAAGCATTGCAAAATTGTCGTACTTATTATATTTCCCTAAACAGGATATTGATATAAACATTTATTTTTAAATTAAATCTTTTAAAATAACGATATTGTGTTTCAATGTTCAATAATCTTAAGTGTGTGTGTTTCGATCTGGATATAGAGCTTCTTGTTATCAGTTTAGTTGTTATGGTGGTCAGTCAGGTATGCTCGAATCTGGCTTACAGTCAGTCATCGGTAAATACCTCACGTCAATCGCAACTTATAATTACTGAATATTTCATCGACCAAGAAAAGTATTCGCGCTTCTTGTTACTCCATATATTAGCAGCACTTTTTATAGGAGCAGTTGCTATGGTTGCAACGGGAGCAACGCTTATTGTGTATTTGCAACATGCCTGCGGTCTGTTTAAAGTCGCTAGGTTAGGTAACAGAATACATATATAAACTTCAACTAAACTTTTGTGACTCTAATCAGTGATGAAAGATCGAGCCGGCTAGCACCGAGAGCACCGAGGTAGTGGGAACCACTGAGAACACGCACACAAGCGAGTGACGTCACGCATACGGTGGCGGTTCTCGCTTGTGTGCGTGTTCCCAGTGGTTCCCACTACCTCGATGCTCTCGGTGCTAGCCGGCTCGATCTTTCATCACTGACTCTAATGTGATTGTGATATATACAGGGTGTTCCAGAATTGGTGTAACATCTCTCGTAGACAGGTAGAAAAAGTAAAACTAAGTCGATAAGTCCTATACCATTTTGCTAGATTCGCAATAGTTACCGAGATCTTAATTAACAAAGATCCGCAAATAAACGTGCATCGGGCTGTCTTACGCGCGTAGGACAGCCCAGCGCGCTTTGCACGATTACATTTTAATATGAATATGTTATAAGCCCCTTGCACAATGGACGGAATAGCGATAGCGATAGAAATAATACCAGTTGTAAAGAGTTTATATTTATAAATAACGGTAGGAACAGCGGAATCTAACATACAAAAATACACATGTATCAATGCAGATCAGAAAATCAGAATAAGCAATAGCAATAAAATTTCCAACGAGTTGGAATTCTGTGTCTAAAACTGTGTTATTTCTATCGCTATCGCTATTCCGTCCATTGTGCAAGGAGCTATAGAGTATATGCTGTTATATTAGCTCCTCTTATGTGTCGCTACGGGTAGCACCGTAAGCGCGCCTGGCTGTCTTACGCGCGTAAGACAGCCCTATGCATGCTTATTCGCTGATCTTTGTTAATTAAGATCTCGGTAACTATTGCGAATCTAGCAAAATGGTATAGGACTTATCGGCTCAGTTTTACTTCTTCTACCTGTCTACGAGAGATGTTACACCAATTCTGGGACACCCTGTGTATATATATATATATATATATATATATATATATATATATATATATTCGATTTATATATTTCAAAAAATGGATTTTTTAAAATTAATTAATCTTAATATAAAATTTTAAATTAACTTTTTCTCTTTTATTAATTCTTTACAGCTCTCGTATTAAGCGTAGCATAGTAATTCGTAAAACTAAAAACAGTATCTTGTTAAACGAACACTTGATACGTAAAAACATAATTTGTGCCGTAGAGATTCATCGAAAAGCATTGATGTTAGTATTTATTGCATAATGTATAGTATTTACTTTCTCTAAATAGCGTCAAAATCTTTTTTTGTAGAATATTTGTATTAATCTCATCACTGCAAAAGAAACGATTACCATAAACATTTGCAGCTTTAAGTCTTACTTTTTTCTTGTAAGAAATCTTTCTGATTATATTGATCGATTATATTACTAAACGACCGAAAACACATGTATGGTTTAATAAAAAAACATCTACCTTAACCTAAAGTTTCCTGTGCGATTTTTTGAACTCGACGCTGTTTAGAGGAATTATATATAGTTCGTGTATTAACAGTTTCTATACATTTGAAGGTACGCAAATACTCTAATATCTAACTTTGAGATGTCGTTCTTTTTTCTAATCATTTGTGGAGTTCTTACTTTAAGCTTCAACGTTTTTCGAGTAAGAGTTGTTGCCATTTGTATACGTGTGTGACAATTATATTAAAATATAGTTACTTAGAAAATATTAAAATATTGTTTATTTGAAAACTCATTGAACATTTGATATCATTAACAAAACCGCTTTTTGGTTTTTTAGATTTTTGAAACTTTTTTATCGACGTGTAAAGTTGATGTCCTTTTGCCATGTTTTTTTGTAGCTGCAGGTGCCGCCATTACATATATGTTCTTGGCCAATTTTGTAGGACAGCAAATTATAAACCACAACAATGACGTATATGCAGCGGCGTAAGTAATAAATTCTTCTGGTAATTATGCAGTTATACGGACTATTTTCCGATCTCAACAATTTTGACATATGTTATCAAGGTCACCTCCCTGAATAATAATATGAAGGTTTTATCCGTCGCTCATTGTTTATAAAAAACTTATGAACAAAAAAAGTTTCATGAAT
>NW_018021687.1:35929-42152 GCF_002006095.1 Pseudomyrmex gracilis
TATTATATATTATATAATATATATATTATATTAAATATATTATTTTCACGTTGATTTAAATATATTATATATTATAATATTATATATTAAATTGATGCGTCATATTATACTGATATTCAATGTCGGTTTCGTGACTTCCCGCGATATGTTTAAAGCATAATAGAAGAGTGATTATCGTTTCTGTACTTGCACAATATTATATTTCTTTTTCTATATGTATATATATATATAAACTTTTAAAATGAAACGATTTTACAAGTATATCATACGTATGTCATACCTTGATAACAGAATTAGTTGCTTGCATCTTTGTCTGTAAGACGAAGCGTACCGTACAACATCATTCAGTGAAATGAATTTTCGCCTTTGAAAAATAGAGAACTGCGCTTGCGCGAGTTCTACCTCACGCTTTCCGTCACGCAGTTTATTCTGCGACAAAAACATCTGTTTACTTTCTTTCTTGTCTCATCGATTACATAATAAATATGCATTCCAGCCAAAGCAATAAGTTGCAAGGGTTACAATTGCATAGGGTATTGTTGCCTATTTTGAGGTGAATTAGAGAATGTTATCTTATTTACATACTATATAAAATAATAGTACATTTGTACGTTACATTGAAAAACCATAGAAAATATTTTATTAGTCAAATAAATGTAACTGAAAAAACTAAAAAAACAAAAAGTGTTTTTCTCTGCATCCGTGTCATACTCGACTCCTCGAACCAGTGGAAACATGATTGATGTAAAAGATCGGTATTTTAGTTTGAATCGAACTCTTTTGCTGGCACTCGGTTTATGGCCTTATGAGATCTCGAATCTTGTCCGATTTCAATTAGGATTTTCTTATATTATTATGATAACTAGTATTATATTTCAGGTGTGTCTTAACAAGAATTTTTATCTTCATAACATTCATTTTAATAAAAATTAGTGGCATGTTTTAAAATATGTGATAATAACAATGAGCACTGTTTACTTCTCAAAAAAAAAAAAAAAACAGCTTACTCCATTTGTGACTTCAAAGTGTACTGTCGATGTTTTACTCATTAATTTGTCCATTACGCCTAGCTTTGTTACCTTTATAATAAAATACAATTCATTTTACGTTAACAGAAAAACGGTAAGTTTTATACTTGATGTACAAAATATTTGATCAATTAGTCATGCACAAGTACTTTACAAGTATTTTACATAGAAACTATTTTTTATGTGTATTATTCTACTTTAAAACACTTGTACTAGTTTGTTGCTATTGATATAGGTAAAGTATTTAATAGAAGAACTTCAATGTATTTGTAATAATCTGAAAGACAATGAAATTGCCATAATAGACAAATATGGAAATATTGGGAAGCGGTACACAGTTGCGCTTACAAGTAAAATGCATCAGTTATAAAAACACTGTAATGTTATACTTTATACGAAAAAAAAAAAAACTATTATACAGCATTTTAAAAGAAATGTCCAATTATATCATTTTAAATAAGTTATATAAATGCATATAAGTATACGTCAAAATTAGTGAACATTAATTATAATTTTTTTCGAATACAGACACACTGTTTTCCTTGAGTTTAATAATTTTAACTGTGTTTGTTTCAATTTGTATATAGTGATTGTTGTTATTAGTTTATCTGGTCTGGTGATCAGTCAGTTGTGCTTGGATCTGACTTACAGTTCTTCATCGGCAAACGTATCACGCCAACAATATCATTTGTTTGTAACAACTGAATATTTTGTCAATCAAGAAAAATATGCGCATTTATTGTTACTCCATATACTTGTAACAATATTCATAGGATTGATTACTATCTTAGCAACGGGAGCAATGCTTATTGTGTTTTTGTACCATGCCTGCGGACTGTTTAAAATTGCTAGGTAAAATAAATATGAATTACAATAACTAAATGTCTCGTAAAATAAAATGATAGAAAATAATCTAAGCTTAATATTTGTTTTATGTATAACAGTTCAATAATACTATGCCGATATTGTGTGCAAATATATTGAACTTATAATAAAATACTAACTGCTTTTATTAGTAAATGCTATTATTATTTTATTAAAAGTTTAAATAACTTTGATAACTATTATAACTGTGTCTTGTATCGAGTAATTTCAGTTATTTATATAAAAAAATATGAATCTTGCATTAAGTTATTTTTACAGCTTCCGTATCAAGCACATCGAAACCTTTCGTAAATCTGACACAATCTTGATACCTAAAACCTCGATACATAAGAATATAATTTGTGCCGTAGATATTCATCGAAAAGCGATGATGTTAGTATTTTTGTTATATACTGTGCTTATTTCCTTCAAATAGCGTCATACCTGTTTCCGTTATGTTCGTTTCTATGTTTGTAACCAAGTCGTAAATATTACGTCCATTTTACTTCCGTCTTGCCAATCTTTTGAGACAATGTGACTTCTTTGTCTCTTATGGAACGTACAAACAACCAAAAAAGTATATGGCATAGTCCAAGTCTACCCGAAGTTTCTCTTCCATATTTTGATTCTTCAAATTTGACGCTATTTAAAGGAAGTATTGTATATGTATAGTTCGTGCAGTAACATTTTCTTTTGTTGAAGGTACGCAAATACTTTAATATCTAACTTTGAGATATCGTTTTTTTTTCTAATCATATGTGGAGTACTTATTTTGAGCTTCAACGTTTTTCGAGTAAGCCGTTTTGTTGCTTGTATGATTGTTAAAGTGACATGAAAACATACTTAAATATAGTTGTGTAGTATGTAACTATGTAAAAAGTGTTATAAATATTGTAACTCATATTGGAAGTAAATTTGCAAAAAAAATAGTTGTTATTACTAACTTTCTGTTTTTTTAGATTTTTGAAAGTTTATCATCGACGTGGAAGATTGATGGACTTTTCTTAATTTCTGTTACAAGTGCAGGTATCGCTATTATATATATGTTCGTGGCTAATATTATGGGTCAGCAAATTATAAACCACAACAATAACGTATATGCAGCTGCGTGAGTAAATTTTGTTTTTTAATTACGTTACTCATCATTACCATAAAAATATAAAATAGAATTCAGTAGTCCCTATGTGAAATACAGTGCGTAGAATAAATGGATTTTGCTAATGAAATATGCAATTTTTTTTTTGCGCCATTTATTTTTATTTGTTTACCACTATGGGTCGAGTACTAACAGCTTGAAAATCCGCGACTAGAAATAAATTTTTTTTTCTTTTTATAAAATTGACCCATTTATTTCAGTGTACTGTATATATAATACGTACTTGAATCTTTTCAATCTTTATATACATACTTTAATCTTTTTTAAGAAAAATCAATTACGTAATTTCTAGTAAAAATGTTGTTACTTTTATATTAGTTTCCAATTTACTTAACATAAATAATATTATTTACAGATATGAAATTCCTTGGTACCTTATTCCTCTTTCTATGCAAAGACTAATAGTGATTCTGTTACAACGAAGTAACAAAATATTTGGTTTGAATGTCGGTGGATTGTTTATAGCATCTTTAGAATGTTTCGCCACGGTACAGAACGTTCTATGTTACAAAATTATGTATCTAATATATTGTCGTTTAATAAAAGACAAATCTCGATAATGCTTTTATATGTTACAGTTGATAAACGCGTCTGTGTCTTACTTTACTGTTTTGTATTCTGCAAGATCATAAATTATACTACTTTTATATCTGTTTTTATATCTATGTCATACCGTGATAACAGAAACAGTAGTCCATGCATTTTTGTCTACAAGATGATGCGTACGGCTCGAGACGTCTCAATAAAGTGAATTTACATGATCGGAAACTAAAGAACTGCGCTTGCGCGAATTTTACGTAACGCTTTTAGTCGCGGAGTTTATTCCTGCGAGAAAACAACATCTGTCTAATTTCTTTTGATATTTTATTCATTATTTAAAAAACGGATGCATCTCAGTCAAAGCAATAAAGTGCGAGTGTTACAATCGCAAAGAGAAGTATTGTCGCTTATTTTGCGCTTTGGCTTAATTAAAGAATATTATCTTATATCAAACACATATAGTGCACTTTATGTTACGATGAAAAAAACAAAGAAAATATTTTTTAGTCAAATAAATGTAAATGAAAACGAGGAAACGAAAACTTGTTTTTCTTTACATCCGTGTCATATGCGTTTCAGAGTCAGTAGAAACATGATTGATGTGAAAGATCGATATTTTAGTTTGAATCGAACTCTCTTGGTGGCACTTGGGTTATGGCCTTATAAAACCTCGAAAGTTGTCCAATTTCAATTAGGATTCTCTTATATTATTTTGACAACTTGTGTTNTATTTCAGGTGTGTTTTAATTAGACTTTTACTTTATAAAACGCCGTTACGTAAAAAATAGAGAGAGCAGTGTTGAAGTAATATCTTGCAATGAACTATGTTTACATCCGAAAAGTGAAATGTTACACAGGTTACACCATTTCTGACTTCAAAATTTACCATTGATGCTTTAATCGTAAATATGTCTGTTACGCCTTTTTTTATCAGCTTAATGATAAAATACAATTCTTTTTATGTTAACAGGAAAACAGTAAGTTCTATATTTGATGTATCAAATCTTCTATTAAACAAATCTATTTACATAATTAGTGATAATTACGATATTCCACACTTAAAACACTTATAATATTTTATTGCTACCATAGGTAAAATATTTAATAGAAGAACTTCAATGTACTTTTGATAATCTGAAAAATAATGAAATCGCCNTCATAGACATGTATGGAAATATTGGAAAACAATACACGGTCGGACTTACAAGTAAACTNAATTACTTGCAAGGATTTTGTAATATCGTACTTAAAAAAAAAAGTATTTTAACATAGTGCAAGAAAATGTTGCCTTTTTTATATTACTTTAATATAACACAATTTAAAAATAGTTTATAAATACATATGAATATATGTATTTAAATNATTTTAAATTTTTTAAAAGAAACATATCGTGCGTTTTATTATTCAATAATCTTAATATTTCGATCTGTGTGTAGTGCTTCTTGTAATTAGTTTAACTGTTATGACGATCAGTCAGTTATACTCGGATCTAGCTTACAGTCATTCATCGGTAAACATGTCACATGAATATCAACAATCGCAACTTGTAATTACTGAATATTTCATCGATCAAGAAAAATATTCGCGCTTCTTTGTACTCCATACAATCGTAGCAGTGTCCATAGGATTTGCTGCTATGGTAGCAACAGGAGCAACGCTTATTACGTATCTACAACATGCTTGCGGTCTGTTTAAAATTGCTAGGTAACAGAATAAACATAAACAACAATTAAATGTCTTATAAATTAAAACAATAGAAAATAACGTATGCTTATTCACACTAATATATAAAAATTTACTAATTTATTATTACATACAAACATAATTGTCTTACACTAAAATAATAAATGATACGTTTATTAGTATATTTAATATGATTGTGATATATGTACGCAATTTAATTTAAAATGTTATTTGTATTTCAAAAAATGCGGCCTTTGCAGTAAGTATTCTTTACAGCTTTCGTGTTAAACACATCATAGAAATGCATAAATACAAAGATAGTATTTTGGCAAACGAAAACTTGATACAAAAGAAGATAGTTTGTGCCGTAGATATTCATCGAAAAGCAATGATGTTTGTATCTATTGTATAATAAAGCACTTTCTCATTAGTGTCCCCTTATTATTTAGTACGTTCTAATTCCGCATTATAATAAAAACAATAAGGCATAAACATTTGCAGTTTAATTTTTTTGTTTTATAAAATGTTCCCGTTAGTTTGGTCGTACTAAAAAATCAAAACCTACACAGCAAAGTATATCTGAGATTTAAATCATATATCTCAGTGATATCTGACTAGTATTTACGCAATCAGATATTCTGATATATTTAGATATCTTCCAAATATCTTTATAATATATTTTGCTGTGTGAGAATGTATAATTTAGTGTCCCAAATACGACTTATTTAAAATTTTCTTTGCACTACAATTCTTCAAATTAGACGCTGGTTAGAAGAAGTAATAGTAATGAGAATTGTATAATAATAATAATTAATGTAGTAATTTTTTCTATATTTAAAGGTACGCAAATACTTTAATAGTTAACTTTGAAATATCATTCTTTTTTCTAATCATTTGTGGAGTTTTTACTTTGAGCTTCAGTGTTTTTCGAGTAAGATTTGTTGGTATTCAT
>NW_018021688.1:0-6832 GCF_002006095.1 Pseudomyrmex gracilis
GAATCGTACTGTGGTCAATAGAGTATCACCCCAAAAAACATCCATGTCTGCGCTACATTGACAGTTACTGTACTTTTTTATTTTTATTTTGATCTTTGTTTTGTAAACTTTTTTGCGACTGATGAAGACTCCAGTAGGAGTAGAAACGTCTCGATTTAATTTTCGATATATTTGTAATTGATTCTATATACATCGCTTTCACACCTAAATATCTTGTGTTTTAGCTCGTTATTTGACCTTCTCTATACTTTATGTTTTTCTTAAATCGAGTTTCAAATATTTTATTTTATTGTCTACACGACCCGACGATCTATCACTATACGTGTCCTTTATATTAATGTATTCTTTGAGAAATCGCGCAGGTTTGTGTAGAATTTAGAGAGCCGAGATACGCGTTTTTACAGACGAGTTATATTGCGATAATTGTGCTTATCTTGCTCATTACTCGGAACCGTACGAGTCAGCTTACAATCATCAACGTTTTTTTCCAGAATTGCCCTTTTGTCCGTTATTTTCCTTGCACACGTTGTGGCAACACATTGTTCGAAGTTTATCAAATAAGTTCATGCAGTTTATATCAGAAACGGTGCGGATAAGCTATGGCCTGTAATTTGGTTCGGGGTACGTTTAAGGTTCTCACCGATCAAATATTGTGCCAAGATTGTTCTGATGTAGTCAGGAAGTACGAACCTGTCGAGATCTTTCAATATCACACAATCATCACCTCTCTTTATACCGTCGTTGGACATATCGCGTGTGCTAGGAACAACAAAAATATTGGTATAGTAAAATCCGTGTTTGAAAGTGGGTACTGCGACGGTGAAAAACTCTAAAATAAATTTCAAGAAACACTTAAGTGCTCTCCGGCCGTAGGTCATTCCGAAACGATCAAAACTTTTGTTTTTTTTAGGACATAACAATACAGATACTTATGATATATATATGTACTTATATATGTATATACGTGTGTATATGTATGACTAATGCTACGCTAAGTTGTTACGTGCGAGTGCGCAAAGTCACGGACCGACGAAACCGTTTACACTTGCTGAACGTTCGTTCTTCCTTTTTGGTCAGCCGACTGGGCTTTCCCGAGGCGAAGAATGAAGATTTTGATAAGGAATTGATGACTGGCCTGACAGTTACCGATTGTTACTCGATTACCGACCGTTACCGGTTGTCGTGTGATTACCGACAGTTACTGATTGTTGCTCGATTACCGACAGGTACCGACTGTTTGTTACCGTGTTCGTCAAACGGGTGTTGATTGTCTCTAAAGATAACGGATCGAACTGTCCATCACGCGCGTAAGTCCTTAACAAATTTTTCAAGTTATAGTTTCTGCCTCCTCGACGTCTTTTCTGGTGGGTTAGAGTACGTGGATGGTGTGTCTCCTGGGAAAAGATACACGGAGTAAGCGTGCAATCAAATCGCATTGTTTCTACTTCTCTATCTTGAAAGGAGGTGACAAGCGTGCTCTTGTGAGCACCTTTCTTGTCTACAGAATGGAAGGAAATGACGAACGTGCTCTTGTGAGCATCTATCTTGTCTTCAAAACGGAAGGAAATGACAAGCGTGCTCTCGTGAGCACCTTTCTTGTCTACACAACGAAAGGAAATGACAAGCGTGCTCTCGTCTACAGAACAAATAGAAATGACAAGCGTGCTCTCGTGAGCACCTTTCTTGTCTACAGAACGGAAGGAAATGACAAGCGTGCTCTTGTGAACACCTTTCTTGTCTACAGAATGAAAGGAGACGACAAGCGTGCGCTCGTGACGCACCTCTCTTGTCTTTAAGATAAGATTGACGCGTGAGAAGCCAGAATCTAACTAATAACTGAATAATCTAATTCGAATTGGAAAAACAAGAAGTGCGTATACATATATTTATGTATAAATGTATGTATATATTTATAAACGAAAAACACCCGTTGGTTAATTAAGAAAACTTCTCGATACTACAAAATTTTTACCATAATACTTTAATTATAAGTTCGAACGTCGTGAAATATTTTAAGTCCCGATGTGTAACAGCAGAAATATTCTAAGTCCGTAAATCAGAAATATTTCGGTCTAACCAGAGCGAACTTTACTGACTGAGATTCTGAATCTAAATGACGCTTCTGCCGGTCGCTCCGGCCGTTTTTATAGTTTACAAGAAGTGCTGATGCTGCATTGTCCCACGGGTCTAGCGGTCACTGGCTCCTGGTCAACGGTCCCGCGGCCGCTAACGGTCCGCGTTCCCACGCGTGCCTTATCTTGGTGCGTGCTTTAACTCTACTTCGGGCCGGTTGTCAGGTCAAAAGCCAGTGACCCTGGCCCCTTACAAGCGAATTTTGCCGTAGGAACACTTCGCGCACAAATATTACAGAATATTTTACAATGTTTTGCCTAAATTTCTTAAATATTAATTAAAAGGTTAATTGTTTAAGACAACTGAACTAATTTACAAAACGCTAATACTGCTAGTTGTTTAGGTATTATACAGGACAATAGATGCGGTTACAATAAAACAGAATAATAATATTAATTATTTAGGCAGAATTAATGTAATTAAGTAAGTAGTTACAGGAACTATTATAATAATGCAGAATTAATTACTAAGGACATGAGGTAATAATAATTAATTTATAATATAAGTAATCATACTAATAGCAGTGGTTATCACCGGGGAGTTGAAAAATTCCCGAAAAGTTTCGGAATTTGTAAAGATAATTTGTGAAAAACATAAACATTTTGTTTAGTAACACATGCTGTGTTCAACGACACAGTCGATATTGAAAATTTAGGATATCTCGAGAACTACGACAGCTAGGGCGAAACTAATTTTACAGAGACCTTTCATTTACTGGTTTGTAAATTACGGCAATAAGTGGAAATAAACAATTTAAATATCTTATGAACCGTAAGAGTTACCAAAAAACGGGTTTTGGATCGCATGTTCTACTACTTAGATGCAAAATACCACGTAATAAAAAGGTACTAATTTCATTTATTTAAACAATTGATTGTTAATAACAATAATTAGACGTTTTAAAACACACTGGTATTTAGCAGTTTTCTACGCTGAAGACGATGGTGCAAACCGTTTTCTTGTATCTCTTTTAGTTTTCTAAATATAATTTTGCAACTTACGGGTTGCCGTCTGGTTCTGGTCTGAGTTACTTAACTTATGACTAACTGTAGAAATATGATGATGTCACATCCGTGGACAGAGACGTTTGTCTGTATAAGTATCAGCGTATCCAGTTTAATTTCATTTTTTAGATTTCGTTTTTTCTTTTACAGTAGTCGGTAAATTACCAGCCTTGAATATACCGTTGTCGGTAAAGTACCATGGTCGGTAATGTACCATGGTCGGTAAAGTACCGTTGTCGGTAAAATACCATGGTCGGTAATGTACCATGGTCGGTAAAGTACCGTTGTCNGTAAAATACCATGGTCGGTAATGTACCATGGTCGGTAAAGTACCGTTGTCGGTAAAATACCATGGTCGGTAATGTACCATGGTCGGTAAAGTACCATGGTCGGTAATGTACCATGGTCGGTAAAATACCATGGTCGGTAAAGTACCATGGTCGGTAATGTACCATGGTCGGTAATATACCATGGTCGGTATTGTACCATGGTCGGTAATGTACCATGGTCGGTAATGCACCATGGTCGGTAATATACTATGGTTGGTAATATATCATGGTTGGTAATATACCGTTGTCATAGCAAAGTATTGTTATTAAAAAAGGTTGTAATAGCGCATTAATTAAGGAATCAGTACCGATTATTATGTATGACTTATTGTTATATATAATTCATTATACCAATGTTTGCGCATACAAAACGTTGCGGCAGATTTATAGCAATGTAAGTATATCAGCTAGTTATAATATTCCACTAATAATTTTGTTTATGTCAATATTATTAGTAATAATTCCGTAGTAGTTCTTTCAGTTTTCTCAATATTCTTGAATATTCTTTTCTCACGACAAAACTTGCGCGTAAAGACCACGGGCGCTGGCCTGAGCGAGCAAACAGAGATAAGGCACGCGCGGTGATACGGCACGCCTCGCGACCGCGGGAACCGAGCAAGCGCAGGACCGTTGACCGTGTGGGACCGTTGAACGACGGACCCGTGGGACAGTGCTGCTTCAGCACCTTTTGTAGGGTATATAGGCGGCCGGAGCGACCGGCACAGGCAGAATCATTCAAGCATTCAGAGTAGAGTCATTCGGAGTCAGTCAGTCAGTTTATTAAGAATCGTTTATTCAGTCAGAGCGTTCAGTTCAGTTCAGTCAGTCAGTCAGTACGAACTTAGAATATTTTCAGTCAGTACGAACTTAGAATATTTTCAGTCAGTACGAACTTAGAATATTTTCAGTCAGTGCGAACTTAGAATATTTTCGTCACATTCGGACTTAGAAATAGCCTATCATGGTAAGAATTTTGTAATATAATTAAGCTTCTTTTATTTACAAACGAGTATTCCTTTTTTTTTATAAATATATATATGTATCTATAACTTGTCGTTCTGTTTCCTATTTTTCAACGGAGTTGTTACATTGTTAGTTAATTTCTGGCTTCTCACGCGTCAGTCCTGTCCTAAAAGACAAGAGAGGTGCGTCACGAGCGAACGCTTGTCGTTTCCTTCTGTTCCGAAGACGAGAGAGGTGCGTCACGAGCGCACACTTGTCGTTTCCTTCTGTTCCGAAGACGAGAGAGGTGCGTCACGAGCGCACGCTTGTCGTTTCCTTCTGTTCCGAAGACGAGAGAGGTGCGTCACGAGCGCACGCTTGTCGTTTCCTTCTGTTTCGAGGACAAGAGAGGTGCGTCACGAGCGCACGCTTGTCGTTTCCCTTCCAAGATACAAGAGTAAGAGAGGTGCGACTCGATTGCACGCTTATTCTGTGTATCTGTTCCCAGGAAACACACTATCCAGATACTCCGGCCCGTCAGAGAAGACGTCGTATGCGTCGAGGAGGCAGAAATTACCACCTGAGAAGTTTTTTAAGGAATTACTCGCGCAACAGACAGTTTGACCCGTCAACGTTGGAACCAACCAACACACGTCCGACAAATTCAGCAGAACATTCGGTTAGGTCCGCTCCGTGCATTATAACCAGTATAAAAATTCTTAGAAATCATCGCGTCACTATTAAACCCGGGTGGAAACTAATAAAAATCACTAAGCCAAAAGTGGTGTATCCGGCAACNATTCCGCCATCAGACCCGCGGTTTAAGGTTTATATAGAGAAAAGACGAGAGGCGTTGTATTAAAAAAAAAAAGGGAATTAATAATAAATAACTTTCCTATTCTTTAAAAATATTTGAGTTAGTAATTTCGCCGGTAACATACCCCGTAATAAGCTAGTGGTCGGTAATAGAAAAGACTGTCGGTAAGGGTCGGTACACAAACGGCAGCCGGTAACTGCCGGTAACCACACGGCAGTCGATAACTGTCGGTAACCACACGACAGTCGATAACTGTCGGTAACCACACGGCAGTCGATAACTGTCGATATCCACAGTCAGGAATCAAACACCAGTCGGTAACAGTTAGTCCAGTCATCGATTCCCGATCAAAATCCTCATTCTCCGTCCCGGTAAAGCCAGGACGGCTGACCATAAAGGGAGAACGTACGTTCGACAAGAGTAAACGGTTTCGTCGAACCGTGACCTTGAACACTCGAACGTAACAATGATAACTTGTGCGGGTTGATAAATTATTCGGAAACTTAGTTTTTGGCAGTTGGTAACTTACCAACCGTGGAAAATGTTTAGGTATGGCAAAATGATGGTACTGGTAACATTACCGACTTTGGTACTTGAAAGGAACGGTAGTAAGTAGTAGAACCGGTTACCGGCATGAGTTACCTTTTAACTTTGTGTCTTACGGCTTATTTTACTGTACACGCATCTACCTTAGACTTCTAGTCTATGGTCAACACTTAAGGTGGTGTTTTAAAGGAATTTTTCTCTCGACCAGTCAGATCGTTTTTGTCGTTTTTGAACGGGTTCCCAAAAAGACTTCCGGAAAAGACTTACAGGATGGTACTCGCAAGAATCCAGAGAGAAAATGCACGAAATTAGTGACCAATTAAAACGCATTTTACTGAACTGGTTAATTAATAAAATTTTTTTTACTTTGTTTAATGGTTTAAAACACGAATTTTAAGAGAAAGCTAACTCGGCATAGGTGCTACTTGCTGTGTCAATTAGTACGGCAAGTTTTTGCACTTTAGCCAATCAGGTTGTTTGTCACTAGGCGATCAGCCAATCAGATGTGTTTATTGATTTTGACTGGCTCCTGGACAAAGTTTGAAGAAAAATACAGTGGTTGCGACTCGTGGGAATTTAGAGACTTCGAATTGACAGAGAACTGTTTCGACCAATCAGATGATTTTACGGGTTGTTAACCAACTTCCCGGCCGATTTTTAGGAAAAAAATTATGGGAGATGACGTACAAGAACTTCACGAGTCGGAATCCACAATTAAATAAATGATTAATTAGATTGCTTGTTACTAGGAAATCGACCAATCAGATTATGTCACATGGTAAAACAGCTAAATTTTACTCGTAGGCTACCAAACGTGTAGTATACGTTGAAAGCAGTTATACAAACATAACGAATGCAAAACAACATAATAAATGACACTTGCAAAATTGGTAGGTACAAAACGCGGGTGATACTCTATTGACCACAGTACGATTCGACACCGCTCGATTCGACACAGATTTATTCGACACGAAATTATTCGACACCGTACGATTCGACACCAGATTATTCGACACCGTACGATTCGACACGAAATTATTCGACACCGTACGATTCGACAC
>NW_018021688.1:9732-22953 GCF_002006095.1 Pseudomyrmex gracilis
GATTTCTATTTGCGCGTCTATCGCGTCGAAGTCCGAGTCCGTTCGTGTTATTTATTGAGAAAAAAAAAGGAATTTATTGTATGTCGGCGCGTCACGTTGCAAGAAAAAGGGGCCCGTGGAGTCCCCAGGACGTAACAATATATATATATATATATCAAAGAAGATCTGATAATTTGAAAACGCTTTTAATTGCAGCCAGCGTAAGTTAAATAATATGTTAGGGCTCGTGAAAGTTTGAAGGAATAATATAAGGCCAATACGAGCCAATCCCAGGATATTGAGCGGGAACTTGAACGTGCATACATATATGTATACATCTATAACAAGTAATACTTGTAAATTTTGAGATGCAAATTTCGCATCCCGTATGAATTTAAGAATTGAATTTTCAATTTAAAACACTTACTTGTAAAAATTTACAAGTATTACTTGTTATAGATGTATACATATATGTATGCACGTTCAAGTTCCCGCTTAATATCCTGGGATTGGCTCGTATCGGCCTTATATTATTCCTTCAAACTTTCACGAGCCCTAAAATATTATTTGAAGTACTAAATTCTTAAGTTTAGGTGATGACACAGTGATTCGGATCGTAGTGTAACGCCTTCGCGGACGTTTGACAATGGAAGAGAGTAGTGACAATACATGGTAACAAAATAAGGTAATAAGAAATAAAGAAAAGAAAAAAAACTGGGTCAATCGGGGCTCACCATTCTCCACGTTTACGAACGTGACAAATTACATGTATTTAAGGATGGCGCATCGTAGGTTCTAAGCTGTATGTAATGGACAGAATATATTAGGTTATGTATAATGGACATGATATATTAGGCTATGTGTAATGGACATAGAATATTAGGCTATGTGTAGTGGACAAGGTTTAGGGAAGTGAAAGAAAAAAATTTAAGTCAAAATGATGTGCGGATGTAACATCTCCTCCTTAAACATAAAATGTTGGTCACTGTACCGACAGTTTCTTAAAACTACAATGCTTATTTTTAATATTATGCAGAGTGTTTATTCACTTAGTGTTTTGTAATTTCTGTCCAGATATTTGTGCAATTTGCTATAATTTGTTTCTCGCTGCATTACCCATTTACAGTCGTCACTTTTACACTCACGTGTTTCCTGAGCTTTGTCCTCGATAACGCTTTTTGGAGCTGGTTGTAGCATTGGTGCTGTCGGGTCACTACCGCTTCCGTCGTTTGATGGTTTGTCAGGTTTCGGTTGTGGAAAAACGTGTATCGTTACACTGCTCGCACAGAATATATGACAATTTACACGAATTTGCCGGAAGTTCTAAGTAAAATACTAAAGTCAGTCTACAGCGGGTAATCGTAAATCGGCGCATGAAATCGAGAGACGGATGCGATAGCTGTCGGGTGCGATACGAATGTGGTCCACACATAGAAAACTCGGAAAATTAATCGGTATTTGTTTTACAAGGTTGTTGCATACCGCACAAATCACACTCTTCTGCGAGTTATATGTAAGCAGCGTTTGACCAGCACCGGCTACACAGAATAAAACCAACTCGGTTCGTGTTATTTGTAATTAGGAAATGGTAATCGATTACTTTGCGCGGTTCGTTTTCGGGAATATTGTCCGCGCAAATCGGGCAATAAACTTTGTCGGTCCACGTTCTGATAATAAAAGGAACGCGCTTCCACAAGAGAGGAATTGGGTTTATAAAGTGGTTCTGTTAAACGCGGCTGCCTTGATAAATATGAAACGTGAGATTTGGTAATGTGTAGAAATCGTCACAGTGTGCGCCGATAAAATTTAAGTACGCATTGTGGCACAAGGCACATTCGCTAACGAGTTTAAAAGTTGTAAAATTGCGCTAACACGTAGAGCACGACACGGCAGTTGAGTAAGTCCCGATCGCGACGCCGTGACTGAAAATGGTCTGACAAAATTGGTTGAAACATACCACCGTCTACAATAGATGTCCTCACTCCAATTATATCTATACTCTAAAACCACTATGCGGCAACGACCTTGGTTGTACTTCTGCCTGTGATCGAATGCGGGAAAAAGTTAAATAAATTTACCGGGCTTTTCAAGAAGTAGAGATTGTCCGATACACATTGATTTATTCGAGAGTTATTACAGGTAGAGCCGGAATAAATTTACATTTTAACTTCACTTGATACACATGAAACCGCGGATCATTGACGAGTAACGTGGCCGTATAATACCAATCTAGTGTACTAACGCGAATTAGTTTCTTATATTCCCAAACTTGCATGTTGTGGTTCATCACTTTGTTGGAAAGAATTACCGGATGTCCGACGTCGTCCGCGCAGGGCAATTGGTTTACGGTGTTTTCAACCAACGCTATAACGCGACGCCACTAATAATCTCGCCACCCAGATCTAATACCGCGCTTGGTTCTCTTTGGCATCTACAATTATCGAGCAGATTAATTATTAATAATTCATGCCTCAAATTTATTAACGCGCTGGTACGTCCGCACCGTATTTTTACTTGTAAATGCTTTTAATATAGGTTAATTCTGCGCTATACTAAGATTTCCTACTACCATAGCCTTAAGCATGTACATACACATACATATATACGTCTTGTAACTATCCTCTGCATCCAAACGCACCCTAACATTAAGACTTTCCGTTGGATCTGTTTCGACCAATAGAAACCGTTCTCCCGGACAACTTTCCCTTGGATCCTTCTGCCGTACTCGCGTGAACACGGCTTAAGCCCCAAACTGCGCTTAAGCGCCCTTCTACTAGTTCTGTTCCCATCTACTGACTCTCACGACGCGCTGGCCCGACTCCTTCATTACGGAGCCAGGCCGAGAGTAGTTCCGATCCAGCTCTCTTTCAAGTCAGTCGACTTCTCTCCAAGTTCTCGCATCTCGACCGACGCCGTCGAGTCCATCCCGCTTTCACGGGTCTTCTACAAAATCCAGACTCACAATTCTTCGTCGACTTTTAGCTGCGCCTAAAAGCAATCGTAACCGTAAGATATTCTTACTATTATCTATATTTATTTGTTCTCATTATTATTTGTATACAATAATTATTATAATTAATCATATTCAAGTATTCTTGCTATTTGTCCACATTTGTAACCTTAAGTTAACTTTAGAATTCGCTAATCTATATGCTACAACTGTACCAATTCTACATTCAAGTAATATAATTATTGTCGCACTTGAGTGAACATAATAATATTGATAATATTATAATCTCACTATATACAAAGAGTACTGTAGACTTCCTCTGTGCATGTGTTTGTGTCGGCTGGAATAAACCACTTTTCTCTGAATATATATATATATTAATCAATTTGCATAATTTGTGTTAATTATACACCCTCAATCTCTTCGCAGACGCGCTCATTAAGTAGCGCATCTCATCCTCAACCAAAAGAAGCGCCGAACGGCGAATTTTAAGGTTTCTTTTTTTTCAACCACTTTGCACGGCGTGGCCACGCGGTCGAAGCGTTGGTGCCGCCATATTGGCACGTTGTCTCTGTTCCAGTTTCCTCACCGAGAAAAGGAAAGCGCCCGAACGGCGCATCCACTCGAGGTATCCTCAATTCATAAATTCTTTCCAGAAATATTAAGTAATTGCAAAGTGAGTGTAACAATAATCAACCGCGCCGGACATATAAATTCAGAGTGCTTAATTGTAGATGCCAAAGAAATGCAAACGCGGTAATTGCGTCGGGTGGCAGACACAACGTTGGCGTAGAGTCATCGCGTGGGTCGAGGATACATTAAAACAACCGCGTAATCTTGGACTGCACGAAGTGTTAATCTTAAGCAACAAAAAAATCAATTTGAATATCGACATTTGCAAGTGGAAAAGACCGGCTCCTATAGATTCCGTACGTCGCTATTATACCGCGAGCCTCGTTGTAACAGGTCCCCGTTATCAAATGTATAAATCTAAGCGCATATGTAACTTTATTCCTGTAGGAACTCTCGAGTAAAATAAATGTGTATCCGTGTGCGAGAACCTTTGTTGTCAGGCACAGTCATTTACCTACCCGAGAATTTTGATCATTGGCAGAAGTATAATTTAGGTCGATGTCGTAAGGTATCAGGATACTGTAAGATTTTTCGACAAATGTTTCTTCCTTTGAATCAGGACCGAAAAGTCTTTCTAACACGTAGAGGTCGACAAACAAATTCGCTTCGGTTATATCACGCGAATCACACGACAATATCAGATGATTACTGTTTTTCGACTTTGAGCGCGACCGCGCCCTTGGAATGAATATTTGAGAATCGGATCGACGGTAATAAATATTCAATATTATTAATTATATGAACATATTTAACAAAACCGAAATACACTTTGTAACTGTACTTTATTAATACCCGACAGTAAATCGACTTTAGCGGCAAGAACATCGGCAACGTTTGACACGACAGCGACAACGACAACGGCACGACCCTTAATACCCGTCCGATTGGTTTGCTCGTCTGTACAAGAATGCCGCAAGACTCGAGCAACCGGCGGTAATTTTCCGGTAGCAAAGATTCTGGAGTATTCCCGAATCCTTGTGCCATTCGGCAACCACGTGTTTGTTACATGGTCGTTACATGTAATTTTCGTGTCGATCGCCGTCGCTCGGAAAATAGCGCCGTCTTTACCTCAACGCAGAGCGCGCTATCAAAAAGTCCCTAGATGCGCCGCCGCTTTGCTGATTTCTTACAGCTCGGGCATCCTGAAATCAAACTTCGTCCCGAAGTGTTTCGCGCATACATATATTTTTTTCTCTCTATTTATTATACATTTTTTCTCCTTTTCAGGTTGATTAAACATCGCAAGGTATATATAAGTTATTACAATTTTACAAACATGGTAAGTACATTCTTTTTTTTTTGTAACGCATCTTAATACTACTAAATATTAACTATCAATTTTAAAACTATAATTTAATATATTTACAGTTTTATCCTGTTGGCTGTACAGGTTTTATCCACGGATTTCCTATTTGGACGACAGAATGGCATCGTACGGTCGAGAGATGATATTAAAACCAGGAGAATATCCCGATGTTCTTTGTTATAGGTACGAATCCGTTCCGTCGCCTCAGACGCAAGATCCCTTGCTTTTCCTCTTTTGTTTTTTAGAGAAATGTCTATCTCGGCTAGAGCTTTCCCAAATTCAGCCAACGGAAAATCCGCCCGACTACGCTGATCGAAACCGAACATTAACATGGCCTGAGTTGACTTTATTACTGAGTGGTAAATATTATTTGTGATATATTGCATGGTGTTGTTTTTTTCTTTCTTTTTTAAATGGATTGCAATTACTTCAGTTAAGGAACTTTTCAGGAAACGGTTTACTCTCTCAACTATTCTTTTGGACCATGGTGAAGCCACAGCCTCTTTACGGTGAGCAATTTTATGTTTTAACAAGTCATTGATAATTTTACGAATCTCGATTTTTTCCGCTTGCGCGAAGCGCATAGGTGAGTATGCGTACACGGAATTGTCTTTCAGTCGCACGCTTTCGGCGTAGTCATCGTCGATTGTCTCAATGTCCGTACTTTCAATTTTGTTATTCTGCACTTCATCTTTATGATCGACAGTTAAGACTTCGGCAATGTTCATCGGACATTGCGAAAATAAACTAACTATTACTTCTTTATTTTCTCCCGGAACAACGTGAGGTTTATAAATGACCGTCAACTTTTGCCCGATAATAAATTCGCGTCCCAAAATTATGTCCGACGTAAACGCTTGATCCCGAATCACATACAAATCTACTGACATCTTTTTATTTTTTAGTAACTGTAACGACAGATCGACAGTAACCACACCGATAACATCTAACGGTAGTTCTTTAAAATTCACAAATTTTCTGTTTGTTAGCGACATACGACATTGGTTAGGGTTAATATGTTTAATATAAACGCTAATTTTTACGAACGATACGGGACTGCCTGTGTCCACTATTGCGGTCAGCTTGCACGGATTGTTGTCAATGCTATCCACCTCGATGATTGAACCCGTTAGCTGCAACTGGCGTTCTTCTTCTTCGGCAACGAAGGCCACCGGTTCCTCCGGCGTCTCGTCTTCCTCCACGGCCGCTGCTGTGATTGCCGGTAGAGGCTGTTTGTAAGGCAATGCTCGATTCTTATCCACCGCCTTTGGACAGTCTAACTGTCGATGGCCCTTTGCCTTGCAGTAGAAACACACTATTTTATTTCGACAGTCTTTGTGTGAGTGTCCTTCTTTACCACAGTTCCGACACGTATTATCTTTCACTTTATTCACCACTGTTGAAGTTTTTTTCTCAGTCTCCGTAAAACCTTCCGTCACTCCACGCATGCTTTCCAAAAAGTCGTCAAACGGGTCAAGCGAGTTTAGCGAGTCGTTCATCATTGTCAAGGCCGTAGCTCGGAGTGACGCGGAAGTTATTCCTCCGATCAGCAAGTGGATTGTATCTTTCTCTGATAAGTCCAGATGCTGCATCATCGACCGCTTAACAATTGCATATTGGTCATAAGTTTCCTTCTGCATGTTCCATTTTCTCATCTCCACTTTTTGTATAGATTTATAAAAGGGCACTCGTCTTTCGAACACTTTCAATAGCTTGCTTCTAAGGGCACACCACGTTTTGATGATTGTTCCAGTCTGTAACTCGTACCATTGACGTGCATAGCCAGATAGCTTGCTGGTTGCAGCCAAAAGTACGACTTTGTCCGTCGCGCCGTGTATTTGCGCGACACGATCTACTCGTTTTACCCATGCGGTCACACTTGCTGTTTCACCAGCATCAAACTCGGGTATTCGGGTGGCCAGCCACTTTGTTGCATTTCCATGTAAATGGCTGTCCATTGTTCTAACCGACTGTTCGTTCAACGGTGACAAACCCGACGGCGAACCGGCTTGTTGCACTTCCGTTCTTTCGACCTCTCGACGGTTTCTTGCATGCGATTTGAAATTTTGTCCTTCCGTAGCATCTCCGCCGTCTCTTCTCGACATTTGTTGCATCATTTGCATCATGAATTGTTGTTGTTGTTGCTGAATCTCCTGCATCATCGTTATTACGTCACGGAACATCTCTGCCGCCGACGGCTCCACACCACCCGACGCACCTGATTTGAAGCGTACTTCTTTGCCTACATCCTGACCCTCTGTTTCTGACTCTATTGGCTGGTGACGTTCTACATACGTCATAATTGCATCTATCATAGCGAGTCTAACACTAGAAATCGGCAAATATTTTTTCGCGTATTTCTGTAGTTGCTCGAGTGAGGCTGCCTCCAACGTGGCTCGATCCACGGCCGACCGCGTTCGCGTCATTTTTTGCAGTCGTAACACTCGCGCACGACAAAATTATTCAATCTGTTTTAACTCTATGTTCTTTGTTTCGAGTTCAAGACACTGGAAAGGACACTGGTCACTCCCACTCCTGTGAACACCAGGACACCAGATCTCACACGACACGGATCACAATCCCACTTCTAAAAATTAACAGCTGTAAGATTTTTCGACAAATATGTTTCTTCCTGAGTCAGGATCAAAAGTCTCTCTATAACGTAGAGGTCGACAAACAATTTCGAACTTGTTCTATCACGCGAATCACACGACGATATCAGATGATTACTGTTTTTCGACCTTGAGCGCGCCCTTGGAAAGAATATTTGAGAATCGGATCGACGGAAATAGATATTCAATAATAGTAATTATGTGAATGTATTTAACAAAACCGAAATACACTTTGTAACTGTACTTTATTAATACCCGGCAGTAAATCGATTTTAGCGGCAAGAACATCGGCAACGTTCGACACGACAACGACAACGACAACGGCACGACCCTTAATATCCTTAATACCTTTAATATCCGATCGGTTTGCTTGTCTGTACAAGAGTGCCGCAAGACTTGAGCAACCGGCGGTAATTCTCCGGTAGCGAAGATTCTGGAGTATTCCCGAATCCTTGTGCCATTCGGCAACCACGTGTTTGTTACATGGTCGTTACATGTAATTTTTGTGTCGATCGCCGTCGCTCGGAAAATAGCGCCGTCTTTACCTCAACGCAGAGCGCGCTATCAAAAAGTCCCTAAATGCGCCGCCGCTTTGCTGATTTCTTACAATACCAACGGTACGGAGATAGCAAAATTTACTGGTCATAGTGCATGTACGATATTGATATTGGACCTTACTGTACAGTGTTTGAAACCTACAAGGTTCTAATCGGAAACCGTTTTGACGTAATTTGTTGTGATAGGTGCAACGCGAGGATAACTACAATTCTACCGAGCGTACGTGATTGCGAGAAATGTCATAACCAGTACCTCTTTTTTATAGCGTAACACACCGACGAATTTTACGAGCTCCCAGATCTTAGCATACTACTTATTTCCGGGATAGCAATTTAATGAAATGCCTTCAACTCCAGTGCAAACGAGTTCACGCCGCAACACGCTAGTGGACCGACGATATTTACTGCACATTGTGCGCCGATAATATTCCGTCGACAGAACCGCGAGACGAGATTAATTATCACGTGCCTGTAATAAGCGCGGAGGTAAAGACTAAGTTTATTCAGTGTTGCCAGTGCTGGGCAAATAAAGTGGTGATTTTGCCTGCGTAAGATTGCGATATCTGCGCGCAGCAACCCCTTTTCAGCGACTCGGAGTGATAACACGTCTTTATGATATTCCCTTATTCTCATCACGGTTATATTCCTTCGGTAAATTTAATGAGAACCTTCTTGTCCACGCGTTGCAGAATAGCGCGAGTTTTTTGCTGAGATCCAGTCGCAAATCTAGAAGCATCATCGTATACAATTTGTGAGCGGTGTAACGACACCAATTTCTCGCGTCATATTCGTCGAATATTAGGAAGCCACGGCCTCGAGGTCGGGCGGAGGCGCGCGGATAGTTATTGCCAGCTGTGCCACGCGAGTCTAGTAAAGTATAGCTTGTTGTTGGACTGCATCGAGTGCATACAGCAGCACCCGTACGTGATTGATCGCCTCAATTACGACGGAGTAAAGAGTATTCACGACTCAACCGTGTATATTTTCTAGGGTGACCGCGTCTAATATCGTCCGGACATCCAAGATCTTTAACGTTTTCGTGAGCAAACACCTTGCCACGAGCGATCCCAGGTATTTTACCCAAAATACGCGGCAGATTCCAGTCGTAGGTTCGAGATCTAATTTCCCTTTTTATTTTATTAGCCGCGACCGACCGGGACGTAACATAAAATTGGTGACAGTGATGGGATCGACAAGTTCTTTTCACGAAAAATCTTTGTAGCCAACGCTAGAAGTCGCGCGTTCGTATAATAGTGTAATAATTTCCGCGGTAAACATGGATAGAGAAATGCGTAATAAAACGTGTAGTAGCAAGCAACCCGCGAAAGCTTAGGCCGTAATGACGGAAGAACAAGTACAGGCAGAAATCGCGGTAGTGCAAGAAACGCTCGATAAACAAAGAGCCCGTATGGAAAAAAAGTCACGAGCTTTACGCCAAAAAAAAGTGAAAAAGAATCGCGAGAAAGAGACCTCGTAAATAAAGAAGAAGATTTAGAAATAACAAAAGAGTTACTACAGTCGGAACAAAACAAGACCGCGTTTGATAAACCGGAAATAATGCAGGTCTATCCAAAAGATTTGCGAGATAACGCTTATGAGGATAGCGCCTACTCGAGACCGAGACATTTGGACGACAATGCTTTGTCACATCACGGCCAGCAGCCACAGTTTTATCCGCATTCAGCTTCGCCAGAGCAAGCATCCCAGCTGCCTCGTATATCGTACCGCGAAGCTACAGACGTCGTATCATAATTTGACGAGTATAATATCCCGCTTTGCCAGTTTGTTCAAGCATGTAGACGCGCAAAAAAAATTGTGCCACCGCGGTGCGAATATAATCTGACTAAGCTGTTAATTAATAAACTTCGTGGTAGAGCGTATTACGCCGTGTCGGAAGAAGCGTGCGACTCGGTGACTCAGTTAGTTGATCTCTTAAACCGAGCTTTCGGATTATCAAAAACCATAGATCAATATCGCGGTGAACTCAGTTCAATTTACATGCGCCCAAAAGAACATATATTAGACTTCATTAGCCGCGGTAAAGAATTGCGCTCAGCAATGTACGAGTGTGAGAGGCGCCAGACCGGTAATCTGAGCGTAAAATTTACGTTGGAAACCGACCGCATGACGACGAGATCATTCTCCGACTGGCTGCCGTCAGAAATCGCCTACAAATCCGGATTGATAATCAAATTTTTCCGCATGACGCGTTTGTCAAAGCGTTAAAGATATTCCGGCGACAAGAGCTCGATAAACAACGATATGGCAACCAACACTCGGTTGACGGTAGGACTGATAAACGTGTGAATCATATCGACCGTCCGCTTGCACATTCCACGCCACAGCGACCGTCAAATGATTATCGTCACTCGACACCTCGGTTCATAACAGATAACCGTCGTTCTCCATCGCCGCCGCGCCGCTCAGACGACTATCGTCACCAGACCCCTTATCGTCCTTTGAACGACTATCGGAGACCCCGGAAAGAAAATCAAGCGTATAATAGACGCATTGAAACCCGACCCGAGATAACGCACAGGAACGATATCCGGCCCTCACCCCCACGTGACACTCGAGATCAACGAAACGAGGAACCGTCGGAACGCCGAAACGATAGATCAGATAAATGGTGCCGCTATTGCCGTAACTCGGGACACGAGATCGATGAGTGCCGTAAACGGCAATACAATGATTCTCGCAAAACGCAGGGAAACGAGCCCGGCCCCTCGAAATGTCCGGAGCAGAATCGAGCGAGTCTTTCACAAAACACGCATCCATTCAATATAATAGACTCCCAGGCAGCCGAACAGCCGGAATCCACATCCTAAATCCGACGTCGTTTAGTCACGCTCTGACCGTATCAGTGTCAGCCATAGGTCTCCTACAAGAAACGCACTTTATGGTCGACACGGGTGCGTCTCCGAATTTCGTAAAGAAAAGAAGTATCCACCCCGAGACTCCTATATCTTCAAACGATACAATTAGCCTTAGTGGCATAACAAGCGAAAAGATTCAAACTCTCGGGTCAGTAGTCGTAAATTTTATGGGTTACCCGGTATGTCTTCATGTGATCCCCAATAATTTTCCCATTATCCAAGAAGGGATCCTAGGATCCGACTTTCTGCAAGAAACATCAAAAATAGACTTCGACCAGCAGGCGATACAGTGGCAGGGAATAACCATCCCTTTTTCCACGCGCGAAACAGTCGTAATTTCTGCAAGAACGCGGTCTACCTTTTACGTAAAGGTCAAGAATCCCGAAGTGTCGGTAGGGTATATACCACGTCTAAACGTTTGCAAAAACGTATACGTGGGCAAGGCAGTAGCCACGAACCGTAACAAGAAAGCGTACGTGCAGGTAGTCAATGCAAGCGACGTCGATCGCGAGTTAGTCGTTCCTACCTTAGAGCTCGATCAAGTGTCAAACGCTCCATTGCTCGACGACTTAGGCCGTCAACTCTGTCTCTCGAAACCGAATTTCTCAAATCTTAGCGATGACTTAGGTCGCCGCGACTACGCGAATTCTAATTCCAATTCTAACAGCGACTTAGGTCGCCGAAATCCAGTCTCAAATTATAAATCCACGGCAGACTTATGTCGCCAAAATTCAAGTCTAACTTTTATTCCCACGGGGAACTTAGGTCACCGAGAACAAGAAAGAACTAAAATCGAAAGTCCCTCAGAAATCGTACAATTCGACTTAGAATCGGCGCGGAAAATGCCGGTGTACGCCGTAACGAGTAACAAGCCAGAAGTAAATAACGAAAGAGTTTGTGTCAGCCGAGAACTCCTTCGTCTTGATCATATGAATAACGAAGAGTCCGAACACATCGCTAATATAATCAATAAGTACAGTGACTTATTCCGACTTCCGGATGACAAATTAGGTTATACGAGCGTCTTACCTCATAAGATAGTTACCACCGACAATAATCCTATACACACTAAACAGTACCGCTTTCCGCCAATTTACAAAAAAGAAATCGACAAACAAGTGAGAGACTTGCTAGATAACGATGTGATTCGTCATTCTGACTCACTGTCTAACTCTCCTTTGTGGATTGTGCCCAAAAAACCNGANTCNAAGGNTAATAAAGGCTGGAGAATGGTGATCGATTTTCGCGCTCTTAATGAAAAGACTGTAGGCGATGCGTACCTCCTACCAAATATCACAGAAATTTTCGACCAGCTATGTAGTAATTTAGTGTTTTCGATCTTGCATACGGATTCCATCAAATACCGATGCACGAGTGAGACGCGCAGAAAACGTATTTCTCTAACCTCATGGACACTACGAATTTAACAGCATGCCGTTTGGGTTGAAAAACGCCCTTGCCACGTTCCAACGACTCATGGATTAGGTGTTAACCGGTCTGCAAGGCACGGAAGTATTCGTATATCTCGACAACATAGTCCTGTACGCGAGCTCTTTACGCAAACATGAAATTAAGTTCGACAAACTTGCCGAGCGTTTGCGCAAGGCCAACCTGAGACTTCAACCCGACACATGCAAATTCTTTAGAAAAGAAGTAAACTATCTCGGCCACGTGATTAGTGAAAACGGCGTCAAGCCCAATCCTACGAAGGCGCAAGCTGTAAAAGAATTTCCGTCCGCGCAGTGGGAAGAATATAAAACAATTCCTAGGACTAGCAGGTTGCT
Organism: Pseudomyrmex gracilis; assembly: GCF_002006095.1. NCBI lineage: Eukaryota > Metazoa > Arthropoda > Insecta > Hymenoptera > Formicidae > Pseudomyrmex > Pseudomyrmex gracilis. The sequence goes on from NW_018021688.1 coordinate 22,430, forward strand.
ATCAGCGTTTTATTCCGAATTTCTCGAAAAACGCAAAGCTTTTCACAAATCTTCTAAAAAAAGACGAAAACTTTGTCTGGTCGAAACTGCAGGAGGTAGCTTTTGTTTACTTAAGAGATTTAGTGTGTTGGGAACCATTGCTACAGTACCCCGATTTTACACATCCATTTATATTAACAACCGACGCGTCCGGATACGCAGTAGGAAATATACTTTGTTAGGGTATTATAGGAAGAGACTTGCCAATTGCGTATACATCTCGACTCTTAAATCAAGCCTAACAAAACTACTCTACCATAGAGAAAGAATTGCTCGCAAAAGTCTACAGCGTGAATTATTTCAGGCCATACTTAAACGGTCGTAAATTCAACCTTGTAACTGACCATAAGCCTCTGGTCTGGCTACATTCCGTTGAAAGACCCTACGTCACGTCGGGTGATACTCTATTGACCACAGTACGATTCGACACCGCTCGATTCGACACAGATTTATTCGACACCAAATTATTCGACACCGTACGATTC
>NW_018021688.1:23513-25143 GCF_002006095.1 Pseudomyrmex gracilis
CGAATCGTACGGTGTCGAATAATTTGGTGTCGAATAAATCTGTGTCGAATCGAGCGGTGTCGAATCGTACTGTGGTCAAACGGAACACGCCCCGTCACGTCTGGTACGATGGCGCCTTAAATTAGCAGAATACAAATACGAAATCAAATACAAAGCAAGAAAATCTAACGTAAATGCAGACGCACTCTCAAGGAATCCTGCTCCCTGTCAATATCTAAGTCATACAAACTCTACAGCCTTATTACCCGATTCCGTAACCTCAGACGTTACACATTCTTCAGCTATAAATCTACCAACAGTCTACCACATCGTGACACAGACGACACTTTTGATTTTGAAGAAACGATGTTACGTCCGAGTGCTCAAGGTCACGGTTCGACGAAACCGTTTACACTTGCCGAACGCATGTTCTCCCTTTTTGGTCAGCCGTCTAGGCTTTACCGGGGCTGAGAATGAGGATTTTGGTCGGTAAGATGACTGGACTGATTGGTACCAATTGGTATTTGATTCCTGACTGTTACTGACTGTGGTTACCAACAGTTATCGACTGCCGTGTGGTTACCGACAGTTAACGACTGCCGTGTGGTTACCGACATTTACCGACTGCCGTGTGGTTACCGACCGCTGTTTTACTACCGAGGTACTTACAAAGTTAGTTACCAAAAGAATTACAAACTCAAGTATTCTCAAAATAGTAAAGTTATTTATTATTAATTCCCTTTTCCGGATACAACGCCTTTCGTCTTTTTTTCCATATAAACTTTAAACCGCGAGTCTGACGGCGGAATCGTTGCCGGATACACCACTTTTGGTTTACTAATTTTTATTAATTTCCATTTTGGTCTACTAATGACGCAATGATTTCTGATGGTTGTTATATTAGTTATAACGCACAGAGCGGTTCTAGCGGAATGTTCTGCTGAATTTGTTGGACGCGTGTTGGTTGTTTCCAACGGTGACGGGTCAAACTGTCCGTCGCGCGAGTAATTTCTTAATAAATTTCTCAGGTGGTAGTTTTTGCCTCCTCGACGCGTACGACGTCTTCTCTGACGGGCCGGAGTATTTGGATGATGTGTTCCCTGGGAACAGATACACAAAATAAGCGTGGAATCGAGTCGCACCTCTCTTACTCTTGTATCTTGGAAAGGAAACGACAAGCGTGCGCTCGTGACGCACCTTTCTTGTCTGCGGAACAGAAGGACACGACAAGCGTGCGCTCGTGACGCACCTCTCTTGTCTTCGGAACAGAAGAAAACGACAAGCGTGCGCTCGTGACGCACCTCTCTTGTCTTTCGGACAGGACTGTGACGCGTGAGAAGCCAGAATCTAACTAACAACTCAATACCTAAGTTAGAAATAGGAAACAGAACAATAAGTTTTATATATACATATATATTTATAAAAGAAAATATTCGTTCAAAAATTAAGGAAGCCTAATTATACTATAAAATTCTTACCATAATGAACTATTCCTCAGTCCGAATGAAATATTTTAAGTACCTTTGTGTACTGACGAAAATATTCTAAGTCCGTATAGCAGAAATTATTCGGGTGGTACTCTATTGACCACAGTACGATTCGACACCGCTCGATTCGACACAGATTTATTCGACACCAAATTATTCGACAC
>NW_018021688.1:30490-32174 GCF_002006095.1 Pseudomyrmex gracilis
CGAATAAATCTGTGTCGAATAATTTGGTGTCGAATAAATCTGTGTCGAATCGAGCGGTGTCGAATCGTACTGTGGTCAAACGGAACCCGCCCAAATTATTCTAAGTCCGTATAGCAGAAAATATTCTAAGTCCGTAGAGCAAAAAATATTTTAAGTCCAGAGCGATCTTTACTAACTGAGTTTCTGAATCTGAATGACTGAACTAACTGAACTGAACTGAACGAATGAACGAACGATTCTGCTTCTGCCGGTCGCTCCGGCCGCTTTTATACCCTACAAAAAGTGTTGATGCTGCATTGTCCCACGGGCTCGCTGTTGAATGGTTCCACGCTTGCTTGCTTCCCGCGGTCGCGAGGCGTGCCTTATCTTTGCCCGTGCCTTATCTCTTTTGCGACCCTTTGCTCGCCAAGGCCAGCGCCCGTGGTTTTTACGCGCAAGTTTTGTCGTGAGAAAAGAACATTCAAAAACATTGAGAGAATTAAGAGAACTACTAAGGAATTATCACTAAAAGTATTAAAGAATTATTAGTAGAATATTATAACTAGCTGATATACTTGCATCGCTATAGGTCGTTTTGTATGCGCGAACAGTAGTTCAATATGTCAATAATCATATAACAATAAATCATATATAATAATCGGTACTGATTCCTTAATTTATGCGCTTTTACATTCTTTTAATAACAATATTTTGCTCTGACAACGGTATATTACCAACCATGATATATTACCGACCATGGTACATTACCGACTATGGTACATTACCGACCATGGTATATTACCGACCATGGTATATTACCGACCGTGGTACATTACCGACCATGGTATATTACTGACCATGGTATTTTACCGACTGTTGTTTTAATAAAAACGAAAAAGAAAACTGAAATTAAACTGGATACACTAATACTTAAAACGACTTAAACATCTCTGTCCACGGATGTAAAACCTCCCCTCTTAATTCAATCGTAGGAGTGTGACGCCTCCTGCGATTGACACTCTTTTGCGGCGCGTATGCTATCCGCTACGAAGGGGCATCTTTTGGCAATTTCGCCCAAGTTGTTTGTCTGATGGTTAAATGTTCTTGGAGGTGCTTCCGGCTGACTGNGTTGAAGTGACAGTGGAATTGGCTCCTGAGTAAACATCTTGGTTCTTGCTAACAGAAGATGTGTANTGGAGCTCCAGACCGCTCCTAGCAACTTGGTATTCCATCCAAAGACTGCGTGTGACGCGTAACCTCTGATAAAAATGTTGATACAGGCCTTGATTGCCTTAAACAGTATAAAAATCATTAATATTTTTGCACTGGCTGAACCGAACGTGAGAAACTGTTGCCAGAGTTTTCGAATAGCATTAGTCGTTAAATGTTCGATGTCTCCTTGCTTTAATAGTCCTGTTAAAGAGATGCTGTTCTGCGGAAAATATCTGCCTGTTGCGCCTCTGGCGATAGTGTGTAGAAGAGCTGGTCTTTTTGCTGGGAACATTTTGTGATCCTTCAGGTTGTCGAGATCTGTCTGGCTATAAATTCCTGATGTTGCTAATGACTTTGCATCAATGTAACTCCAAGTTGGTCTTTTCATCGGTTGAAACTTCTGGGGCGTGTTCCGTTTGACCACAGTACGATTCGACACCGATCGATTCGACACCAAATTATTGGACACAAAATTATTGGACACAGATTTATT
>NW_018021688.1:32734-40649 GCF_002006095.1 Pseudomyrmex gracilis
CGTACGGTGTCGAATAATTTGGTGTCGAATAAATCTGTGTCGAATCGAGCGGTGTCGAATCGTACTGTGGTCAATAGAGTATCACCCAAACTTCTGTGGTGCCATTGTTCCAATGGGTTTTGGTGACAATTGGTACCACGTACCCTCTAGGAAATACATTGCTGGTAGCACTGAAGTGCATTCTCTAACTGTTTCGGTCTTGAGGAGAATATGTGTTTTCGGCATCAGAAAGAGTGAAGAGTTTCGATGTAAAACAGGTAGTTCATTGTAGCATTCTTCCGTGTGGCGTACTGTTACAGCCACCGGAGCACACTTGATTCCGTGAACGGATTTGCCCGCAACCGTCGCCATGTAACCAGGTTGTCCCTACAAATGATACGCAAACTCACCGGGTAACAGGTTAGCGAATGTCAGTAGGTTTTTGAGGACCTGTCTCTCCATGACACACTTTTGTTTCAGAACATCTTGATATAATGACGTTATTTGTTGGCGAACATGTCTCTCGACGTACACGAATATAGAGGTTACATACGTGAACATATCCAAATTATTCACTGACAACTTCTTTTTTGTGAATATCTTATCTTTGACCGCTTCCAGAAGAAACAATTTTGGGTGTTCTGTTCTGACGAGTCTGTACCCGCAAACGGAGTGTTCTCCGACTCTTGCGGTTAAAGCGAAGGTGACGTCATCAGTTGTTACCGTATACATTTCAGGCCTGTCTGGTACGGAGGGAACTAACTTAATGGCTGGCCTCTCGTACAAAACGTCGTACTTTTGGAACTTGCAATTACTAGCAGGCATTTCTGTCCAGAACGCATTTTTGTTCTCGTCGGTCATGCAGGATCCTTTCGCCAAGGCACAGGTAGTTTTGTCCCGCAAGATCACTCGGTCCTGTGCTAGCTGCACTGGTGCCTTGTACTCTGACATTTGGATTTTAACTGATGCGTGGACAACCACGTTGTCCCAGGTGCCGTACGGGTCCAAATACTGTGTTCCGGAGCAGCGTCCGTCAACACCGACAGATCCTGCTAAAGTGACGCTTCTGTACGTCGTGCTATTGGAAATGAGACCATCTATTTGCACGGAAGGAGTCAACGCTAGCATGCCTATGGTATGTGTTGACTGGCACGTATTTTCCGACAGATTTATCAGGTAGACTCTTTGTCCGTTTTGCACAATTAAAGTGTGGGAATGCACCCCACAGTAGAATACTGTCCGGTCTATCTCGATTCTGCACTCGATGACGTGTGTTTCGTCATAGTCGGATAGCTAAAGCAACTGTACGGTTGTCTTCACGGGATTTGCCTGAGCCGATGGTAAGTCATAGTCCCCCACATCCAACAGAAAGAATGTAGTTACATTGACCGCTGTACCATCACAGTCATACCCTAGAATTGCTGCTGATGGAAGGACTTGGAACCTGATCAGGATAGTAAGCAGCTTAAGTGTTGTTGCTGTCGTTATCTGCAACAAAAGGTCCCCCTAACTTAGCTTTTTGTAGCTTGTTTATGTGCACGACCCTGGTCCGATTCTGCACTTGAAGCTTAACGTTATTGTTGGTCAGAATTTCTAAAACCATATGTGGGCCCGTGTACTGGTCTCCAAACTTGGTTGTCATTCTCGCAGCAAATACACCGAGTCCCCGATTTTCAGTTCTTGCGGATTGATTTTCTTGTCATAATATTTCTTTGAACGTAATTTGGCGTTATTCAAATTTTGCTTCGGCAACTGTGTCACTCGAGTGATCCGATTTATCAATTTAACATANTAATCCAAATAGGTTTGATCCATGTTCTCTTTTAACGGAGGATCCGCGGATGGCGTTTGAGCGGGTTTTCCAAACACCAGTTCATGTGGAGTAAACCGGGTTCCTTCATGGTAACTTGTATTGTAAGAAAACATTGACATGTCCAGATATTCGTCCCACTGTTTTTCAATAGTAACAAATTGTTTCAAAAATTCGGTGACCACATGGTGCGATCGTTCAAGTGAGCCATTGGATTGTAGATAAAAAGCTGTAGTCCTGATTTGTTTTATTTTGTATTTCTTTGACAAGATTTTCAATAACGAGCTGGTAAAATTGGCTCCTTGGTCNGTAAGTATAGCGCGTGGCGCCCCGAAATAAGATATATAATACTTTCGAAAGGTTTCGGCAATGTCAACTGACGTAGCGCTTGTCACAGGTGTTAGGACGAGAAATTTTGTCAATTGGTCCTGTATTGTTAGAATGTACCGGTTCCCTTTCATCGACGTCGCCAAAAGTCCCATACTGTCTAAAGCGACCTTATCAAATGCCGCGTCCGGAGTGTCGGTCAAGAGCATCGGCTGTTTATGCTTGACCCTGACCAATTTCTTTAACTGACAATTTGTGCATCGTTGTACAAAGGTTTGCACTTGACTCTTCATGTTCTCCCAGTAATACCGCTGTCTCAGTCGGTTATACGTCTTTGTAACGACTTTATGGCCGCCAACAGCTGAAACTTGGCACTCTTGAATTATTGCCTCTCTTTCGGCACTCGGAGGTGTCCTGATAACGTTTTTGCACACAATGACTTTGCAGGGAATGTCCTGAAACAGGCCGGTCAGCTTCTCTTGAATAAGTGGCCATGGAACGCCGTCCAGTACGGGTAAGCGCGCTATGCTGATGGTGGATAAATCCAGATCTTTTGCTACGTCTAGTAGTGAGTCCAGAGCAGCATTTAGTATATNATGATCTAGAACCGTGCTGCTTTGCTCTTTGATTGGTAAAGACACAAGCATCTTGGTACCCATGGTAGTTACCCGCGCTCGTGCCACAGTTAAGTTCGGCAAGTTCGGGAAACTTTCCCGCTTCTTGTATTTGTCGAGAACCGTCGTCACACGGTGTCCCCTGTTGAGTGATGAAGATACACAAATTATCTTTTCTCATGGCAAGATTGTCTCTGGTTTCAACAACGGTGAGTTCTTCCTGTTTTTCTGAGTTGTCCACGTGATAAGGTATTGTCGCTGGGTCAAACATCTGTTCTTCTGTATCGTCATCTTTCTTTTCCGTGCTGTCGATGTCTTCTTCTAGTTCGGATAGTTCTTGCAATTCAGTTTCTGGAAACAACGGTAAACCTTGCGTTTCGCTGACTTCATAATCTTCTGGGGTTTCATGTTGAAGAGGTGGTGGATGGTGATCGCTCACACGCCTCGGTCCCTGTGTATTGAATACTGATTCGTCCGATGAACTATCCTCTCCATATGTCAATAGTAAGACAGTTGCTGTCATGTCCGGCGGATTTCTCGACAACGCGTCCGCGTTGGCGTTAGCAGTACCGGCTTTATACACGATCTTGTAAGTGTATTCTGCTAGTTTCAACCTCCATTTCACGAGGCGAGAAATCGGATCCTTGACAGAATGTAACCACACTAGTAATTTGTGGTCCGTCACAAGAGTGAACTCTCTCCCATACAGATAAGGACGGAAATAGTGTACAGCGTAAACGATAGTTAGCAGCTCTCGCGCGCACGTTCCACAGTAGAGTAATTCTTTTCAGCGCTGTTTAGTAGCCTGGAGCAATACGCTATCGGAAGATCTTTGCCGATGGGTCCTTCACTGAGCACTGCACCCACAGCATATCTTGACGCATCCGTTGTGATATTAAACGGTCTGGAAAAATCAGGATACTGCAGGATAGGTTCCTTGCAAAAGGCGTCGCGTAACTGTGTAAACGCGTCCTCTTGTCGGTTTGTCCAACCAAAGCTTGCTTCTTTTTTCAACAGATCGGTCAATAGTTTAGCCAATTTTGAAAACAAAGGTAGAAACCTTCTATAGTAACCAACGAAACCCAAAAACTGGCGGATCTCTTTTATGTTCTTTGGTCTAGGAAACTTCTTTACTGCTTCCAGTTTCTTCGGATCTGGTTGGACGCCTTCTTTGCTGATCACATGCCCCAAGTATGACTTCCTTTCTCAGGAATTCACACTTGTCAGGTTGCAACCGGAGATTGGCTTGCCTTAACCTTTGCACCAAATTATTGTATTGAATCTCATGTTCTCGAAGTAATTGAGCATACAGCACTATGTCGTCAAGGTAGACAAACACTTCGAGACCTTGCAGTCCGGCCAACACATGATCCATCAACCTTTGGAAAGTTGCTGGTGCATTTTGTAAACCAAACGGCATCCGATTAAACTCGTAGTGTCCGTAGGGCGTTGAAAAAGCTGTTTTTGATTTATCTTTTAGATCCATGGGAGTCTGGTGGAATCCTGACGCCAAATCGAACACCGAAAAGTATTTGGCCGATCCTAGCTGGTCCAATATCTCCGTTATGTTTGGCAACGGAGAAGCGTCGCCGACGGTCTTTTCGTTGAGGTTCCGATAATCTATCACCATTTGCCATCTCGGATTTCCGTGTGAATCAGCCTTGTTCGGCACGATCCAGAGAGGGGAATTATAAGGTGATAATGATGGCTGAATAATGTTATTCTTCAACAAATCGGCGGTTTGTTTACTGATTTCTTTCCGATGTACTGGCGGAAACCTGTACTGTTTAGTATGCACAGGTATATTATCTGTTGTTATTATTTTGTGAGCTAGAACATCCGTATGTCCCAAAAGTTCTCCAGGTAGATGAAAACAATCAGCACTCTTGTTTATCAATTCTTCTACGTTCTTCCTTTCTTCAAAGTTTAAATGATCTAGCTTCAATAATTGTTTTACCTGATCGCTTCGGTTACTCGTTTCTTGGGTTATAAGACGGACAGTAAGGGTAACAGATAACTTGACAGATGTGTGAGCAGAATAATCAGCATATTTTCTTCCAGAGATTGGCACTAGTGCAGATACGGATTCAGATGCAGATTCAGACTCAGATACAGATTCATATACTGGTGCAGATACAGATACAGATACAGATCCAGATACAGATCCCTGTAGTTCGCTTAAACTGCTAGGTACCTATACAGATTCAGACACAGATCCTTGCAGTTCGCTTAAACTACCAGGTACTACAGAACAGACATTACTTAGTTTACGAACATATTCAAACGCGGTTTCTTTAAGCACCGCCAGATGGACTTGTCCGTTTGGTTCAGAGGTCCCAGAGACGTTCTGACGTACTTCGTGATTACTTTTCTGACTGACTGTCTGAAAGTTCTCTATGCTGATGGTGGGAACGGGTACGGTAACATCTCGTTCTGTAGTGTTTGTTAATTTGAAATAAGCATGTCCCCCAGTGTTACTGACTATGGCGTTTCCAGCATAAATGCCCTGTAGATACGGCATTCTCGGAAGAAACCCTTCAGATAATTCTGTGTTTGCTACTTTAGCGCACACGGTGATTGTTGCGCGTGCAGGAGCGACTATTGTATTTTTGGTGGCAAAAGGAATCTGAAAGTCGCCAAAAAGAAATTCTTCCCGATGGTAATCTACTGTAGCCCTATGTTTTTTCATAAATCCAGATTCGACAAGTCAATCTTCAGTTATCGAGAAATCATCCGTTACTACGTGAAAAAGTACCTCCATCCCAAAAATTGTAATTAAGGCAACTCCGCAAGTGACTACTGGCTGGTCAGATATTCCGGTTATCTGGATTATTTTTGTACAAGGTGAGTCATCTGAATCTATCACCTTCAATAACTCGTTTGTGTGGCCAGAAATTGAAAAAAGTTTTATATAAAAGTTGTAGGGTTTCGAGGGGGAAGTAAAATGGTGCACCTTTCATATTTTGGTTTTGACCAAAAGTGGGTTACTTCAACCGGAAGTGGTTTTTTTAAATGGAAACCCCTCTTTTTGACACCGGAAAATAAAAAAGCGGAAAATTTTACGTTCAGATATAACCTTGGCTGTTTTAAAATTTTCAAGATGGCAAACGAAGATGGCGGACAAAAATTTTAGTCAACCGATTTGCACCAAATTAAGTTTACAAGGGTTTTTGGGGTTGCTTATCACAAATCTGAAGTCAGATTTGAAAAATTCAAAATGGCGGATCCAAGATGGCGGACCAAGATGGCGGACACAATTTTTAGCCAGAATTAATAGAAATTACTACTCTTAGCACTACCCAAGAACAACGGCGTGGACGTGGTAGTTTTTTGTTCTTTTTGGGGTGCTTTATTTACGTGAGTCCCCTTGCCTCTCACTATCGGGATGCTTTATTTACGTGAGTCCCCTTGCCTCTTACTATCGGGGTGCTTTATTTACGGGAATCCCCTTGCCTCTCACTATCGGGGTGATTTATTTACTTGAGTCCCCTTGCCTCTCACTATCGGGGTGCTTTTATTACGTGAGTTCCTTTGCCTTTCACTATCGGGGTGCTTTATTTAGTTAATTTGTAACTTCAAACAGTTAATTCGCTAAGTAGTACACTTAGCGAATTAACTGTTTGAAATTCCGTCCATTTTCTTGAATGCATAGGTCAATACGCCTTCTGAATGATGTGACTGTTCTCAAAAGAATTTTTTGAGATATTGCGGCACAAGCAGTCCGAATACGTTCCTTCATATTCTCCTTGGTTGTTGGTTTTTCGCTATAGACAATATTTTTCAGCATTCCCCACAAGAAAAAATCGGGAAAAGTTAAATCTGGCGAACGAGGAGTCCACGCGACTGCGCCCAATCTCCCAATCCACATACCATTGTATCGGTTATTCAAATAATTTCTTACAATATTTGAATAATGTGCTGGCGCACCATCCAATTGAAGCCACATCCGTTCTCTTCTAAATAAATCAACGTCTTCCAATAGTTGCGGTAAATCGTCTCGAAGAAACTGCAAAAAGTTTTGTCCGTTAACGTTTTCTTTAAAAAAATAAGGACCTATTAAATAGCCATTTACGATGCCACACCAGACCAATAAAGACCAACGATTTTGGAAATTAGTTAAACAAAACCAATAAAGATTTACATCGGAACAGTAGTGACAATTATGTCTATTTACAGTTCGATTGCTACTGAAAGTTGCCTCATCCAAAAAGAGTACGTACCGGAAAAAGTTCTCATCTTGTTGGATCATTTGCAGAGCTCATTCACAAAAATTTACACGAAGTAAGTAATCATTAAAATTCAAATGTTGTGACAACGTTATGTGATATGCATAACATTTTCTCGCCTTTAATATTCTTGCACCTGTTCGCTCAGGTATGCCAATTTCTCTTTTGATTTGACGAGTGCTAATATGACGATCGAGATAAATTTTCGCTAAAATGGTTATAACACGATTATCATTAACATCATATTTATGATGTCGTGATCGGCGAACCATAGACCCATCACTTGCTCTCTGCGTAAGGGTTTTAATGCTTACCCTAGTTAGATGCCTTCTATCAGGATAACGTTGAGCATACAGACGTTCAGCTCTCGAAAAATAAATTCCTACGTTCCCCCAAAAATTTGGTCATGTCCACGATTTCGTTTGGTGGGAAGCTGTCATATTGAAGATAAAAATTTACCTGAGTTCTAAAAATATTACTTTCTCAATAGATAGAAATAAGCGGAGATATCGTTGCTATTTAAGCATTCACGTCTGCTTTATGATTGCAGGATGATAGTCATGGTCATAGCAACCTAGCGGAAGAGCTACATACAAACTAGTCGCGCATAACTATGAATGTCTGAAAGTCAACCGATTTTCACCAAATTTTGTACACGGGAGTTGGTGGGGTTATAACAGGATCATCATTAACATCATATTCATGATGGTATCGACCTATGCATTCAAGAATATGGACGGAATTTTGAACAGTTAATTTGCTAAGTGTACTACTTAGCGAATTAACTGTTTGAAGTTACAAATTAACTAATTAAGCACCCCGATAGTGAGAGGCAAGAGGATTTACGTAAATAAAGCACCCCAATAGGGGTGGTACTCTATTGACCACAGTACGATTCGACACCGCTCGATTCGACACAGATTTATTCGACACCAAATTATTCGACACCGTACGATTCG
>NW_018021688.1:41509-42982 GCF_002006095.1 Pseudomyrmex gracilis
AGAGGCAAGGGGACTCACGTAAATAAAGCACCCCGATAGTGAGAGGCAAGGGGACTCACGTAAATAAAGCACCCCAAAAGGAACAAAAAACTACCACGTTCACGCCGTTGTTTTTGGGTAGTGCTAAGAGTAGTAATTTTTATTAATTTTGGCTAAAAATTGTGTCCGCCATCTTGGTCCGCCATCTTGAAACCGCCATTTTGAATTTTTGAAATCTGACTTCAGATTTGTGATCAGCAACCCCAAAAACCCTTGTAAACTTAATTTGGTGCAAATCGGTTGACTAAAATTTTTGTCCGCCATTTTCGTTCACTATCTTAAAAATTTTAAAACAGCCAAGATTATATCTAAACGTAAAATTTTCCGCTTTTTCATTTTCTGGTGTCAAAAAGAAAGGTTTCCATTTAAAAAAAACCACTTCCGGTTGAAGTAACCCACTTTCGGTCAAAATCAAAAGTTGAATGGTACGCCATTTTGGTTCCCCCTCGAAACCCTACAACTTTTATATGAAACTTTTTTTGATTCCTGGCCACACAACCGAGTTATTGGAGGTGATAGATTCAGATGACTCACTCTGTATACTCGATACCTATGTCTTGACGCAGTACGTTGGCCTTTATTAGGTTTATTTGTGAGCCAGTGTCTAACATTAGTTTCGCGATGTCCCTGAAATGTTCAGAGCTGGCGAAGATGTTTGGTGCCTAAACTGTGGGGTGGTACTGAATCATGCTAATTCGATGATGGCTGTAGTGGCTGTCGGACGCCCTTTTGATGTCCCGGCTTGGCTGGCGTCCTTGTCTGTCGAGCCGTTGCTGTCGTTTCCTTGTTGCTTGTTTGCATCATTCTGTTTCTTTACTTTACAACTGAACTTCATGTGTCCGGTCTTCTTGCAGTAATTGCAAACAATGTCAGATCTGGTAGCTGATGTTGTAGTTGTTGGTGATTGAGACTGAATTTCCTTGGGTGGCACGGCCCTGCCATCGTGTTTGTGCCAATTATTCTGGTTGTGCCCAGTGTGCCCAGTTTTGACTCTCTTACAGCACGCTGCAGCAAGTGGAGGGGATACGCACACAGGCAAGCAGCCGTGTACGTGTGCGCTCGACGCTTCGGCCGTCTTCGGGCGGTAGAAGAGAACAGAGATATGTCTACTGTCTCTTTCTTTCAACATAGGCATAGCGTACGCGGCTAACGCGAGCGGCTAATCCTCGCTCTAGCAACTGTATATCAAGTTTCGGCGTTTGCTCTTGTTCTTGCACTTATTACTTATAAAAACATTTCGATTTAATAAAAAAATATTAACATCATAAAAGNATAATTAGAAAAATGAAACATATGAAGAGCATAAATAAAAAGTAAAGAATATAAATTCACTTTTGACCAGTATGTAAGTCTTTTTGTTTAAAACAAAAAACGTATACTTAATTATATATTTAGAAAAATTATTGTTAATATAAAATCCATCGAGATAAAAAT
>NW_018021689.1:0-1640 GCF_002006095.1 Pseudomyrmex gracilis
TATGGCAGACACTCGTTGGTTTTTATACATAACTCTTGAACTTCAAATACCAGTACACTAAAAGTAGAGGTAATTGTAACATCAAAAATTTTTGTTAAAGTTTTGATATATTGAAAAGTGTCTGCCATTCATTTTATTATTTTCTTTAATTCTGTCGAGCCGTTTTTCTATCCGAGCAATAATTACGAAAAACACCGTTTAGTACGAATTACTCGTTCGATCGGTAATAACAGGACCCTCTTAAACCGCGACGTAAAGCAAACGGTAAAACATGGTGGCGGATCCATAATGTTTTGGGGATGTTTAACAGCATTCGGTGTTGGTTCATTGCATCGAATTAATGGCATCATGAATCAATATATATACAAAGATATTTTACAAAAACATCTTTTAAATGTTGAAAATATGCCTTTTGAAGAAAAAAATGTAATTTTCATGCATGATCGTGACTCCAAGCACACAGCTAAAAGCGTGCAAAATTGGCTCAATACTAAAAACTTTTCTGTTTTGGAGTGGCCTGCACAGAGCTCTGACCTTAATCCCATAGAAAATCTATGGGGTTTAAAAAGACGAATGCGAGATTTGTATGATTCTCAACCAACATCGATCACAGAATTGTATAATAGGATTAAAGAACAGTGGGAACAAATATCTCCAGATTATTGCAGGAATTTAATAGAAAATATGCCGAATCGAATTAGTGCAGTTTTGCAAGCGAAAGGATTGTGGACAAAGTATTAAGAATAAAGAACGCAATAAATACTGCCGAATATTGAACGTGGTGCAAAACCGAGTCAATCTCTATTTGTTGCTATTAATAAATAAAAAGACATTAATTGTTGAAACACTTTTTTATGTTATTTCTAACTGTGACACAAATATATGGAACGTTTATTTTTTATATTCTTCAGTGTTCTTAACAATAAATAATAATTTATACAAAACTGGTTATTGGTTCAGTTCTGCTCTTTACTGTATATATATATATACCATCATGGACCCAGTTTTTAATCAGTACTCAAATTTTGATCAGTTTGTTAAAAAAATATTATAGTAAGCTTTTAGTCATAAAAATTAGTCCGAAAGAAAGTATATAGATGTCGCAGTAATTAATTATTATGCCAACAATTTTTATGACTGAAACCTTACTATAATACTTTTTTAACCACTGATCAAATATTAAGTACTGATCAAAAACTGGGTTCGTGACGATATGTGTTTTTACTTATCACATAACACATAGACAATTAAAAAAAATATTTTTAGAACTTGTAATACTTACACTTTAATTAATAATAACAAGAAGAAGATTCTTTGGGCTCAAGAGTCTTTAAACTAATGAATGAAATAAATTCGGTTGTAGGAGCCGTTTGAAGAATGTTGTGCAGAGAATGTGCTTAAATATATACAGGGTGTCTGACAACGAACTATAAAGCCGACGTGTGTAGGTAAATCGAGTTATTCTGAACAGAAAAGTTATATACTATTTTGCAAACTTCGCAATATTTATTGAGATATGAATTAATAAATGTGAACCAATGAAGGCGCGGGGAGCGATGATCGGACTCTATAGGCGTGCACGATTATCAGATGAAAAGAAAAATGGCTTCTCTCATGTAATGTCTTAGTAACGAGAGGCG
>NW_018021689.1:2215-3809 GCF_002006095.1 Pseudomyrmex gracilis
GGTAACACCGTTAGCGCGCGAAGCGCACTGGGCTGTCTTACGCGCGTAAGACAGCCCGATGCATGCTTATTCGCGGATCTTTGTTAATTAAAATCTCAGTAACTATTGCAAATCTAACAAAATGGTATAGGACTTTTCGACTCAGTTTTATTCCTTCTACCTGCCTACGAGAAATGTTAAACCAATTCTGGGACACCCTGTATATTTAAACACATTCTCTGCGCAACATCCTGCAAACGGCTCCTACAACCAAATTTATTTCATTTATTAGTGTATATATTTTTTGTTTTGTATAAAATATGTTTTTATTTATAACATTTTAACTTTTAGCATCAACAGATTTTCAACAATATATTGTACGAAAATTGTTAGAAATGGATTTTAAAATTTCAATAATACATGAAGGACAAAACAATATGAACATTAAATTAGATACTATATAAAATCAAATTCAAACTTTTGTAATAGATGATAGAGTAGAAAAAAAAGTTGTTGAATCAGATTACATAGAACTCTTTCCATTAAAAGATTTAGAAGAGCTAGAAAAATTAGAACAACTATTAAGTAATAATAAGATTAATCGTAAAGCATTAGTATGTATATTGTGGAAAATCTTTTTAAAATTTAATAAGTTAAAAAACTTAAACTTATCTCATTATAATTTATCTTTCTAATTTAATTTATAGTTATAATTTTATTTATTTATTTATAAAGAAATAAAATTGATAATATGATTTTTTATTTTTTTAGATTATGCAAGTGGCACGAATAGGTGGAACCAACGTTAGATCAATAACATTTAATATCTTACGAAGATTACTGAGTGATTCAGTCGGAAGTTTGTTCAGCTACATTGGTGGGAAAAAAACGTTCATTTTTTTATTTATGTTTACAAAAAATTATATTTAGTAAGCAAACTTTCTATTTTTTTATAATATTTACCCTACTAAAATACTTAAAATATTTTTATATCTTAAAATATTTTTATATCTAACACATTTGCTAACAATTCAATTATTTTTTTATATTATTTTAAGTATTATTTGTTATTTCCAATTTTATTTATTTGTTATTTCCAATTACTTAGTTATGATTTATATTTTTCTACTATATTTTATCTTGTTTTCAATTTTTTAACATTATTTTTATTTAAAAAATACTGTTTTTTAAATATTTATTTTAAATATTTCTTTAAACACATATATATCTGTCTAAATATTCTTACAATTTATCATATCTTATAGGTGCTGTACGAATCTATTTCCCTGAAGCTACTGAACAGAATATTTCAGAATCAATTAAATCTTGATTAAGACATGCAAGTGAGCGTAGTATGAAAAAAAAAGTAAGGTAAATGTTTCTATTTCTGACCATGACTCTATTTGTGACCACTTGCAAACTTTTATTATATTAATCAGAAGTTTTAAGCAATTCATCCTTGGAAAGAATATTTATTGTGTTTGACAAATTAAGGAGCTACAGTTTGATATACAGGGTGTCCCAGAATTGCCGTACAATCTCTCGTAGGCAGGTAGAAGGAGTAAAACTGAGTCGAAAAGTTCTGAACCATTTTTTTCTATTATTTATAATAAAG
>NW_018021689.1:3834-6904 GCF_002006095.1 Pseudomyrmex gracilis
AGACCTTTAGCCAGACGCACGTCAGTGAGCCGCGCGCCTGGTGTGTGTGAGCGCTCACTGACGTGTGCCTGGCTAAAGGTCTGCGCTGATTGGCCTGATTTACTCAATAATTACTCCGTTATTATAAATAATAGAAAAAAATGGTTCAGAACTTTTCGACTCAGTTTTACTTCTTCTACCTGCCTACGAAAGATTGTACGGCAATTCTGGGATTGTATTTCTAAGTATTTAAATAATTTATATACATATATATATATATACTAGAAATATATTTTTTATTATCTAGATTTTTTATGTATACATATATATATATATATGCAAAACTAAAATTAAAATCAATAAAACAAACTTCGTTTTTTACATGTATATGTATAAATCTAAATTCATCCTTAAAATATCCTATAAAGAACTTTAATAACATATTCTGGATGCATTACAGACGTTTTAAGAAATACAATATCTTGCGGATATCTTATGAACGTCCATAGGATCTTGAAATAGAATATCCTGAGGATATTTCTAAATATAGCATGAGGCGCTCATTCGCTAATCCTCAAGACATCCACAATAAATTTCGGGATTAAAACAGAATATGGGACGTAATATCCACAGGATATCCCTTTCTCTATATGGGATGTTATCTCGATGCTCAGAAGACGTCCATGTTCTATCTGGGATGAGTGCGCAAATTACTGTCATCTGCGAACAGCGCCAGTTTGGTTCTGAAAAATTCTGGTATATCATCAGAGAAACACTGAACAGGACCATCTTTAGTTTTTGGTGCCGCCCCAAGTTTTTTTGCATTAAATATTTTTTATTTTGAAAACAGTTCCACATGGGTTTCCGACTTTTGGTCGTGTTATACTATTTTATTTTGTAACAATGTGTAAACATATATGATTTCCTTGGCGCTACTTCCTGATATTATTTTTTTGTAGACTAGATTTTGTAGAGAAAAAGTTTCTATGTGGTATAATAATATAGTAATACTTTTTTTAGAGATACGTGTGCGCGTATACTTGGCGCCTTTTTAAATCTTTTTTTGAAAAAGTAATTTTTTCGAGATATCATTTATTTTTGTAGAATAGGTTTTTGACAAACACTTTTTTCAATACAATTTAATGTATTTCTTAATAATAATAAGAATACATATAACAAATAATATATATAAAAAAAAGTTGAAAGTACTTGCATTTTTAATTGTTTTATGTGGATTTTAATCAAATCGGCAAAAAAGTGTTTGCTATTGTTTTTATTTATTATAAAAGTATTAAAATGTTTAATTAGTTTAAGCAATGAGATATTTTCTTTCATTTGCTTTTCTTTTTTTGTAATTTCTTGTGACAATGCAACGTAAATTTGATCTCAAGAACTAAATATAGAATTTCCTGTGTCCCTAATAGCGTGGAACAAACTCAGTTTTTAATTTTTATAAATAGTGATTCCATAACTCAGAGGCAATGAAAATTGTTTTTGTTAATAACATAAGCTTTTTCCATTACTTAAAATTTGACGCTTACTTTTTTAATTGAAATTCTAACCTAATCTATCGATAAGCAAAGTTTTACTTTCGTGCGTAGTTACTCTTTGAAATATTTCGAATAACAAACGTCACTTTACCAATTGTACCGTTTACAAGGCTCAAGCTAGCATTAGTATTATGTCTTATCATAACTTTTGCTTCGATCTTAATAATAATTGTTTTCGAAAGTCCGGCTGTTCTAAAAGTATCATCTTCAATATTTGACAATACTTTTAAAACGTTTTTTTATTAAGGTAGGTATCGCGCGATAGTCTTATTCAAAAGTTCAATTTTACGCTACAAAAAAGTACTATTCTCAGAACTCGATTCTCACATGTCGTGCAAATAATTCATACTTTATTTTCTTAACATGTCATTAGTGTAAAAATAAATAAATAGATTTATTATGCTCAGAACTTATCAAAATCTATTCCTTACATCTATTTAAACAATTTTACTTTTTTTTGCTAGTGCGGTAAACTTTTATTTAGTAGCAACTGTCCATGCTTCACATTAAACGACAACTTTGCGCGCGTCTAATCAAATCTGTCATTTTTTTAGCTGTTAAAACTACTAAAATAATTTTACAATTTCACAAATACTAAAACAACGCTTAAAACGCTAAACAATTTTGAGTATAACAGAGGCAAGAAAATCGATGTGTCAAGATCTAAGTACGTTGTGCGAAAAGCGATATTGTTGCCGCTGTTACTCGCCTAACTATGTCTTGTCAAGAAATATTACAATCTTTCCGCGGCTTTAAATACGTGACGGAATGTAACAACAATTATGTAATCAACTGTATGTGAGCAAAAATATTTGTAGAAAAGTATCGCTACATAGTGACGACAAGAGGAGACTCACGTTCTACCATTACGCAGTCTGGTGGCTAAATCTGCAGATTTACGCGTCAGCACGCATCTATGTCTGACGACGACGTAAACGTTTCTTAATTGTCTGAACGTAGTTAAAAATCAGACTTTACATTAATATATTTCTATTGCTAACAAGGGAAGACTATGACGATGGAACAATCGATTTGAACGAAACTTATAGGATTGATAGATGATTATGTGGAGTATTGCAGAGTAAAGTAATAAGACGCACTACTCAAGCATTCGCGAGAAAATCGAATTTGAAAATTTTGATGTACCATATGAGGATATTAAATAGGCTGTTCAATCGAAGAACGCGTAGCGTAACGGTAGCGTACTACGTTAGTAGTGTCGACGCTGCTGGTTCGAGTCTCGATATATATATATTTTTTTTTTTTTTAATGTTACAATATAATCTAAATGTAAGTATTACATTTTTTATTTATAAGAATAACGAATGAATTAAATTCAAATCGGGTTGGTTTAGGCCATTTTTGCAAGATGTTGTGCAGAGAATGTGCTAATATATATGCATATATATATGTATGCATATATATATAATATATATGCATATATATACAGGGTGTTTCAGAACTATGGGATCAAACTTCTAGGGGTTATTCAGTGCAACAGTAGAAAACATTTGAGTATAGGGACCCATGTCCGGAAAAGT
>NW_018021689.1:7124-17186 GCF_002006095.1 Pseudomyrmex gracilis
TTTCTACTGTTGCACTGAATAACCCCTAGAAGTTTGATCCCATAGTTCTGAAACACCCTGTATATATGCATATATATTAGCACATTCTCTGCATAACATCTTGCAAAAATGGCCTAAACCAACCCGATTTGAATTTAATTCATTCGTTATTCTTATAAACTTTAGAGGCCCGAAAAGAATTTTATATTCTACTTTATTAATTTTTTATTTATTTATTGCATGTTATAAAAGTGCATTTTTTGCATAAAAAATCCGTGATGTAAAAAATAAGGTAAAAATAATTAGATTGTTACTAATTTGTGTTCTGTTTGTAAAAAACGGATAAATAATTGTACGCACATGTAAAAATATATGCAACATGTTTTAAAGCACACACATTTCTTTGCAATATTTGTTGAACGTTATACCTTTGAAAGAAAATATTATATTCTTGAAAAGTAGAAAACAGACAATGAGTAAACACGAGAAAATTTCCGTTACATTGTGAGAAACAAGATTTCATCTATTTGACTGGTAACAGTGAGAGTAGACAGAAAAGAAGAAGTCAAAAATTTTATAAAGCGTTTGCAAAATTGTTTGACTTTAATAGAACAAAACCGCGAAATAACATCTCGTAAAGATTGCATAAAAATTCATTCAATCATACATCATCAATTGTCCGCCCCGAGTTTTCGAAATACGTTACAATATGCGTGGTTTGCTTCCAAATTAACAAACGAGGGAGAGACATTTATGAATGTCAACGAAGTATGTTTTTCTATAGATATTTTAAAGAAACCATGTGAATGTAAAAATGCAGCGTTTATACGATGTGCACAATGTCGTGAAAATTATTGTTTTACTTGTTTTTATGACAAATATCATCCTGCATTATGTATTGTTCCATCTAGTTCCAATAAATAAAACATGTTGCATATACTTTTACATGTTGCGTACAATTATTTATCCGTTTTTTACAAACAGAACACAAATTAGTAACAATCTAATTATTTTTACCTTATTTTTTACATCACGGATTTTTTATGCAAAAAATGCACTTTTATAACATGCAATAAATAAATAAAAAATGTAATACTTACATTTAGATTACATTGTAACATTTAAAAAAAAAAAAAAAATATCGAGACTCGAACCAGCAGCGTCGACACTACTAACGTAGTACGCTACCGCTACGCTACGCGCTCTTCGATTGAACAGCCTATTTAATATCCTCATATGGTACATCAAAATTTTCAAATTTGATTTTCTTGCGAATGCTTGAGTAGTGCGTCTTATTACTTTACTCTGCAATACTCCACATAATCATCTATCAATCCTATAAGTTTCATCCAAATCGATTGTTCCATCGTCGTAGTCTCTTCTTGTAAGAAACAGAGAGAAAAAAATCTTAATCGTTTTCTAATGTACCTTAATCTCAGTTTTTGAAAGAGGCTAGGCACAACTCAATCGGTTCAGCCGTTGATAAGATCTGAAACTCTCAACAGTGTCGTTCGATAGCACTCGCATAAATGAGGGAGCCGCGCGCGCACACTTCGTTGCGCGTAACTTGGCGCGAAGTACTACCGTGCTTCTTGATACACGCACAACACGTATTGTATTTAAATTAATAAATTAAAATTTGATTTAAAAAATACTACAACTACAAAAATACTACATTAATACTACAAAAACTTCTTTCTTTATAAAATCTGTTTTACAAATTTTTCTACTACAAAACATTCTCTAAAATCTTGTTTTACAAAAAAAGTGATATCAACAAGTAGCACCTAGTAAACTTTTAAAAAACTTAGGAAGTGAAATGGCCAATGAGAGCCTGGACACAGTTAACAACGTGTATATTTATTATAAAATCCTTGTGTACAAAAAACATTGACGTTTCGATCCCAGGTTGGGATCATCTTTAGAAAGTAAATCCTGTGTAAGTTCAAATACAAAATAAATAAAAGCAAAGAAGAAAAATTATAAATATAAAAATCAAGTTACTCACTATTAAAACAAGAAAGACATTAAATTTACAAAAGTGTGCGTCAACGACAATGACAAAAGAAAGCAAAAAAGAACATGTAGTTCCACTCACAGTTATGACGCAAATGACAGTAGGTCGAAAAAATATAAACAAAAAAAAGATAGAGAAACCAGAGACATCTAACGAAACTGAAAGGAGCAACTAACTATTTATAGTTTACTGAAACTTTCAACTAATGGTAAATACGCATTATCAGGTGATTCAGTATCACTTTGTAAATTAAGACCAGCAATTTGTTTTTTAATGAAGAGCATCTTGGAGACAAGACGCTTATTATAAGAGTGCTCCTCATCCAAAATACGAACATTGCTCCAATCAAATTCATGATTAAAAACAATTCTATGGTCGGTAATAACCGATTGTTGCGGTGTGTTACGATGGATGTGACTCCTATGTTCATTAATACGTGTGTTAAGAAGTCTCTTTGTTTGGCCCACGTACGAAGCTTGACAGTTATTGCATTTTATAAAATAAACTACCTCAAATTTGGAAAAAAGAGGCAAAGGATCCTTATGACTGCGAATAAATTGAGAAAACTTGTTGTTACTGACATAGGCAAGCCTCAAGTCGGCTCTATACTTCACAAAATCAGCCACACTCCTTGCAACCGACCGAACATACGGAACAACAAAAAACTTTTTAGTATTCTCATCCTCGAGAACTCGACTCAGCCTTCCATTCGCTCCCACAGTGCCACTGACCAAACCCCTCAGGCGTTTATTAATAACATTAAAGACCAATTGTAAAGGATAGTTATTGTTTAACAGGATCTTGATGATGAGCTAGAAATTTTTCTCATGGAATCTTGGATGAGAAAGGAAGAACACCCGATCGGTTAAACCAATGATGGTTCCAATTTTCTGGCACAAGGGATGATACAAATTGAAATTAAGATAACGGCCAGAAAAAGTAGGCTTGTGGTACCAGTCAGTAATTATATAATTGTCAAAAATGGTTAAAGTGATGTCCAGAAAATTTAAAGAATTATTTGTACCAATCTCAATTGAGAATTGGAGTCTAGGATGGAAAGAATTAAAAAAATTAAGTACCTCCTTGTGTGTGTGTGTGAGAGAGAGAGAGAGAGAGAGAGAGAGAGAGAGAGAGACAAGTTTTTGGTGCTGCTAAAACAACATTGTCAACATATTTTAAATAAAACGGGGGGATAACGGAAAGTTTACTGAGTGCGTAGTTCTCAAGGTCCTGCATAACAAGATCAGCAATCACGGAAGAAAAAGGGGAACCCATTGGTGTTCCAAACGTTTGCTTGTAAAACCTGCCATTAAAAACAAAAAAGGTTGAACTCAAAACCAAGCAAACCGCTGTAATGAATTCAACACGAAGCAAAGTTGTCTCCTTCTCCAGAAAATGCCATCTACCTACAAGACTATCGACCGCCAACTCCACAGGTACGTTAGTGAACAAAGAAATCGCATCTAAGGAGATTAATTCAAAGTGATCATCAATATAAATGTTCGAGATTTTCTTTACTAAAGAAAAACTATTGAGAACATGACTTCTGGCAAACGGTAAATTCTTGTAAATAATTTTATGTAAAAAAAATGCTAACCTATGGAGAGGCGTGCCCACAGACGAAACAATGATTCTGAGAGGATAACCCTCTTTATGAATCTTAGGTAAATCATATGCTCTCGACAAGATCGCTTTAGAATCATTAAAATGTTTATATAAACTGTTAGAAATATAATCTCGGTCTCTCCATCTTTTTAACAATACTTGTAAACTATCTAAAAGTTTATTGGCCGGATTGCGCTTTAATTCAACATAAGTATTATTATCCGACAAAAAAAACGCATTTTATTAATATAAACCTGTCTAATGCAACTACTATATTTTCCTTATCGGCTTTGGTTAACAAAATATTCTTATTGTTATTTAGGAAAATATTTATGGCTGAGAGAGCAGTTAGAATTTCGGTATCC
The DNA here is from genome assembly GCF_002006095.1 of Pseudomyrmex gracilis. NCBI lineage: Eukaryota > Metazoa > Arthropoda > Insecta > Hymenoptera > Formicidae > Pseudomyrmex > Pseudomyrmex gracilis. Next base: position 11,091 of record NW_018021689.1, read on the forward strand.
AAAATTGTACGTTTTTCTTTTTTCTTCTGAGCATTAGAAAGCAAGGCGACAAACCGATTTCTGAACTCCATCTTCAAAGGGAGAGGAGAACCAAGTAAATTATTTTCTAAGTATTTGATAAATCTGATAATCATCAAGTCATTCCATTGTGGAGGCAAACTAAAGCCCTCACCTAATTGTAATAAGCTAATGACCTGTGTCGGGATGTTTACAAAGAAAAGATTGATAAACCAACCTTCCCGTAGAGACAAAAAATCCGGATTGGAATGAGTAAAAATCTTTAGAGAGATGTTGACCTCCACAACATTTACACTGGAAGAAGATGGAAGAGAATCAAACGTAAATTCAAATTTAACATTTCTAACGTTACTAGTCGCCCTGTTCCTAGACCGCGAAGACATCCCTTCTTGTTTGTGCAAATGATTCGAAACATTACAGAAGTAATTAATACATTTAATATTCAAAGTAAACTTTTGTGTACGTTATTATATCAAAAACCCATAATAAGTTTCCACCTTATAGTAGCTCCGAGGCGGCAGCTCGAGGCTCGCGGAGTGCCTGGTGCGCACGTGGTCTGGCCGCCTCGCAGTAACTATACGGAACGTTTATTTTGTTCACAACGTGTGCTAGTGGCAGCGTGGCCGGTCATTGATCGTCAGCCCCTGAATGGATGCTGGCGGATCTGCTCGATCGTGTCACTACAATGAAAGTGTAATCTGTCGGGACAAGTATTGACCACAAAAGGTAAGCATTTGGGGTTTTTAGGGACTTTGGGCTCTCGCGCTAGAGCGCGTAAGGTGGGACTTAAGATTGCCGACGGTGATCACCCGCTCAGGGGACGCGTCGGTAATCAACTAAGAGGAATCCCCCAAGCTAAGGTGTGAGCGACCGTGCCGAGAGCTGCGTGGCGCAAGGGGAGTTGCGTCGCAAACGATGTCTCCTGGATACCGGGCGAAGTTCAGAAGTACGGAACCAAGCCCTAGCAATCGCGGCTCTGGCTGGGTAAGACCACGCGACCGCAATACTCGTGGGAACCAAATAAAAACTGATAAAAACAAAAATTCACAAATTCACTTCCAAATCAGTTCTCAAGGGCGAAGCCTCATCTGGAGGTGAACGCCCAGGGAAATCTTACAATGCGAAAGCGGGCTTTAGAGCCCTAATTAACCGCATAAAACGTAGCGGGACTGCTAGGCGCCGCTATAATAGAAAACAAATGCAGGCGGGGAGAAGTATAGCGAGTGAGGCCCTCTCTACCCCGTCAGCATTTTGTTCAAAAATTGGGCTAGTGGCGAAGGCTTCGGGTGGCGCGACTAAGCGCGCCAAGCCGAAGCACACTACTCCCAGTCTCTCAGCGAATCGCCGGGGCAAAAGATCCAAAAATGAGGGGTCGTGTGAACAAGCGACCGTGGAGCTTGTCAGGATAGCCTTTGTACATACTTGAGGGCTATTCTCAAGACAAGAAAATTGGACCCGATAAGGTAATCGAAATCAGGAAAATGATCAGGTCTCTCATCCTCGGCATGTCCAAGGATGACAAAACCCCTACTTTTACTGGTTCTTGGGAAAGAGATGGCGCACTTGAGTGGCATTCACTTAGATACCGTTCACTTAGACACCGTTCAATTAGACACAGTACAATTGGACATGGTGCAATTGGACACAGAAAGATGCGCACCGTTCACTTAGACACCGTTTATTTGCACATTGTTCATTTGCGCATCATTTAGTTGCACACTGTGCAGAAAGACACCATTTATCTAGTAACTGTGCAGTTGTACATCATACTGCGCAGGCGCATCCAAAGGACTCAAGAAGACGGGAGGTTATTGATATTACGGTGAGCACAGAGAGGGTGGCGGGTCTGATGAAAGATTGAAGGGTTTCGAATGAGCCCTCGGATTCGATCACAAATACGCCTAACTCTTCGGTACTTGCCACTGATAAGCTGGGTTTGCAACCCAAAAAAAACTAATTAGGACGGCTTCAAGGTTGACCTTAAAGGTCGGCTTGCTGGAGTTCCACTAGATACAAATCTAAAAATAATTTAGAGAACGCGGCGGACTACTTAAAGATCGCCATTGTAGATGCTTACGAATCAAACTGCTTGTCGAGACTAAGAAAGCCGGTGATCAAGATCCATTGATAGAATAATGAGCTTGAGAAGTTCAGGTCAGAAACAAGAAGGAAATTCAATAAAGCAAAAAGAACCAGCTTTGCGGCTCATTGGGAGGCTTTTAGAGGCTCCCAACGAGAATATAGCAAGGCAATCACAAAAAGGCAAAACGCAAAAGCTGGAGACACTTCTGAAAAAGGTATTGAAAGTGCCTTGGAGGCATCTAGACTTTGAAGAATCCTCAGCTTAGACCATCATTCTCAGTTGGGCTATCTTAAGCTCTCAACAGAGAATATTACTGAGAAAGCATCGAACACACTAAAACATCTGATGGATGTCCACTTCCCAGGATCTGATAGAAAAACACAACCTAGTCGGCCAAAGCCCAAAAAATAAAAGCCCAGGTAATGGCATTTAGCGGCAAAGGTTATCTATCCAAAGGGAGTTGAATGGGCTGTTAGGACCTTCAACCCCTATAAATTACCGGGACTGGATGGAATCTACCCGATTCTCCTTCAGGAAGGTCTGGGGATTTTAATTGGTCCACTCACAAAACTTTTTAAGGCAAGTATTGCCCTAAGACATGTTCCCCAGGCATGGAGTGAAACGAGAGTCGTTTTCATACTCAAGCTTAGTAGAAATGGCTACATATATAGCCAAAGACTTCAGACCTATCAGTCTTAACTCCTTCGTTCTTAAGACGTTGGAGAGGTTGATTGATAGATTTCTGAAAAACGGCCCTTTGCTTACACATTCACTGGCCTCCTCTCAATACGCCTACAGAGAGGGCAGATCAACTGATATTGCCCTGCACCATCTCGTGGGCAGAGTTGAAGCACAACTGGAGGCGAAGGGATATGCCTTGCGCCTTTCTAGACATTAAGGGAGCTTTCGATAGCATCTCTTATGATGTAATCGGAAAAGCAAAAACTAGGCACGAAGTTCTAGCTGCGCCAGCGGACTGGACATAAAGCATGCTAACAAGAAAAACTCTGACTGCTAGTCACGGGGACTTAGTGGTGCATGGTTTCTCCGCCAAGGTGTCCACAGGGAAGAGTACTATCCTTTTTACTCTGGTTCCTAGTGGTGGATAAACTTCTCGAGAAGTTGCAGAAGGCGAGTTTCGCCGTCTATGGTTACACTGATGATGTGGCCATAGTGGTAGAGGGCAACTTTCTTGCAACACTCAAAAATATAATAAAAAAAGCAATTATGCTTATGCAAAACTGGTGTCAATCAAAAGAACTTAGGGCTAATCCATCAAAGACCAAGGCTATAATTTTCACCTGAAAATATAAACATGAAGCCATTGAGCCGTTAAGGCTCTGGCACGGGGAAATAGAATACGTCCAGTCAGTTAAATATCTGAGAGTCCATCTGGACACCAAACTGAGCTAGAAGACACATCTCGAAATAAAGAGATCTAATATGTGAAGTGGGCAAATCGAACCAAATGCGGGTTGTTATGCGAAGAAGGTTAAGAATTTGATTTTTTTTAAATCCAAACGTTTCGACTTTTTTATTAAGTCATCTTCAGTGGATTATTCTATAATACATATTTCGNTTATCAATATATACAATAAAATACATTTAAACACTAAATTACAATATTGAGGTTTGTACATTTAATGGAACAAAAGATACCTAAAATTAACAGTCCGCTTTCGAAAATAATTGACGATGTAATACATGTCAGATAAAAGATGTTATTGAGACATCGTTGTACTGAAATAAAACAGAAAGTCTGTGTGTTTTAGTATCGGTTAATGTGAGAATTGCTCCATCTGTGTGTGCCTTTGTATAACAATTTAATTTTCAAATTTCTTTAATAATGGTATGTAGGCCTTGTCTAGCAATTGAGTGTCTGTATTAACGTTTATGCTATTTTTGTTTAGTTTGATGTGTAACATTTCGGATGTCAATCGTTTAAAATAATTATGTTCTTTGTCTAATATTTGTGTGGAGTCCCATTGGAAGTTATGTCCTGTGTTTAAACAATGTTCTGAGATCACGGAAGCATGATGATTCTTTTTTACGTAATTTTTGTGTTCTTTTATCCTTGTTGATAACTGTCTCTTGGTTTGCCCGACGTAGTTGACCTCNCAAGTATTGCAAGTTATATTATATACAACATTGTTACTCTTTTGTGTTGAGATCTTGTCTTTGTGTGTTTTGATAAATTTGTTTAATTGGTTTAAATTCCTGTATGCCGGTATAATTGTGGTATTATTGTTATTCTTAGTAATATTTTTCAAAGAATCATGCATGCGTTTTGCGTTAGGTACATACGGTACGACAAAGTAATGCTTCTTTTCGTTACCATTAAATTGATCGTAATTAATTGAGTGTTTATTTAGTTTGGTGACAAACAACATTCTCAGTCTCTTGTTAATCATTTTAAAAATGAAGTCTAATGGATAGTTATTTGTAATAAGAGTATCAATGCAAAAATGTAAGTTTTTCTTGTGGTATATTGGGTCAGATAATAAAATGGATCTATCTACCAGAGTAAAGACAGTGCCTATTTTTTGGCATATCGGATTTTGTGATAAGAAATTCAGATATCTCCCTGAAAATGTGTGTTTGTGATACCAGTCACAATTGATCACATTGTTCTCTAGGATGATGTCAAGGTCTAAAAAACTAAGATGGTTGTTCGTCTGCAATTCACGTGTGAATTGTAACCTCACATGAATTGAGTTGAATACATCTAAAATATCATCAATCTTATCCTCTGGAACAGCTACTACAATATCATTCACATATCTGAAGTAAAATGATATCGGATAAGTCAAAATGTTAAGAGCTTGTAATTCTATGTCTTGCATTGCAATGTCAGCAATAATAAGTGAAAGAGGTGAACCCATGGGTGTGCCATGTGTTTGTCTGTAAATTATTGTCTGTAAAGAGATCTAAATTTTACGCCTCTTTCTGAGCGTGTAAAAGAGAAATGGGAAAGTCCTGGGGCATTAAACTGTAAATACAGCCTATAGATATATAAAGCGGTATGTTTACCGAGATTAACATATGCTGCTGTGGTTTGGTGGCCTAGAGTGGAAAAAACGGAAGCAAGAAACCTGCTAAAAAGCCTACAGGGTAACTACCTAAGGGCTGCGGCAGGGGCTATAAAAACAATACCAACAGAGACGCTGGAAGTAGCACTCTGTATTCCTCCTTTAAATCAGCAAATAGTCTGTGCCGCCAGACTCACAGCATATAGGCTAAAGTGTCAGGGGGGAGGGGTGGAGACAATTCGGGATGGGTCATACCAAGCTCGGGTTTTTCCGCCAATCTTTCTTCACACTGAAGCAAGATAGAATACCCCAGAATATACTAAGTGGACAAGGCGTTTTCTATAAACTTGTCCATTAGGGCTGAATAGAGTAATAAAAACCTACAGATCCAACCGAACGTGGACGCGTGGTTCACAAATGGGTCTGAAGTAAATGACCGCTTTGAAGCAGGTATATACTGTCCAGGAAACAATCACAGGAAGTTCTTCTCCCTGGGCAAGTTAGCCACGATTTTCCAAGCGGAAGTCTTGGCTATCCTGAAATGTGCAAACCTATCCTGCTCTTAAAAGAGACAATGAGCAGAAGAATCCATATCTATACAGACAGCAAAGCTGTTATAAAAGCTCTTTCTAAGACCACCACTGAATTGTCAGTGGTTTGGGACTGTATGCAAGCTCTGAACAGACTGGGAGATCATAACAAGATCATGCTAGTCTGGGTACTTAGCCATCAAGATATTCATGGTAATAAAATAGCGGACGGCTTGGCAAAGCTGGGCACCTTAAAGGAACCAACTAGCCAAAAAGTCGGTGTCTCTTTCACCGTCAGAGGCGTATTTAACGTCGGTGCAACCGGTGCGATGCACCGACGGGCCCCGGGATCTGCGGGCCCTCGGTGCATGATAAACATTTATAAATTTATAATATTCATAACATTACCTATCGGAGTTGCGAGTGCCGAAAGATC
>NW_018021689.1:17331-18607 GCF_002006095.1 Pseudomyrmex gracilis
ATAATAATAATTATTATTATTACTATTATTATTATTATTATTATTTATAGGGTCCTCTCATCTTTGTCCTTGCACCGAAGTTTTACCAGTCTTAAAAACGCGCCTGTTCACCGTAGGGAAAACTTGCATCAGAGATTGGCTGAAACGAGAGCATCAGAACTCCTGAGAGAAACTGAAGAGCTGTCGCCAAACAAAACTTCTGATGAATCAGCTATTGTCAAGCAGAGCTAAGGAACTGTTGGCTATGGATGAAAACAGATTAAGATTAGATATTGGTCTTCTCACTGGACATTGGGTCTTCAAGGCATATTTGTATAACATGAGTTTGGCCGAGGAAAAAAACTGCAGATTATGCGGCAAGGAAAAGGAGGACAGTGTGCACATATTGTGTCGCTGTCCATCTTTAGTGCTTAAAAGTTCAGATCCCTTAGCTGCATATTTGTAGAACCCAGGAACCTGGAGAATGTTAATCGGACATCTGTGTAGACTAGCAGAAAATGCCGGGCTGAAGCGGATAGGCCGATAAACAACTAGCGGGTGTCACAGATCTTAAAGATCTAGGTGACATAAAAGGACTTTAATAGCCCACCCGCTCTTATATTATCTTATCTTACATAAAAAAATAATACACAATGAAAAACAATATAAAATAGAAAAACAGTATATAATAACATAATTGTGTCCATAGCAAAACTACACCTTACTTTTTTTTGTGTGATTATTAACTAATCTTAAGTACATAACCATGTACTTTGGTAAGATTATATTTATTGCTAGAACACAAAGATGTAACAAAGAAAAAGTTTTTTAAACTATAAAAAATATTTACTGCAAAAAACTTTGACGCGGTTGCATCAGACTGCCGCACAAAGAATAATTTCATTATAGTTGAGGAGCAGCCAAGTTTTTTTACATTAAATAATTTTTATATTAAAAAAACAATTTTTTATTACACACATCTCTGTGTTCTAATAATAAATATAATCTTACTAAAGTACATAATTATGTACTTAGGATTAATTATTAATAATCACACGGAAAAAAAGTTAAAGCGTAGTCTTACTATAAACACAATTATGGTATTGTATATTCCAAATTAATGATATAATCGGCTATTGTGAACCCTTGCAGGATGTATTGCATTGTAACCAGGGACTTAATACCGGTATGATTTCAATACCGGTATTATACTAGAGATTGTATACCGAAACCGATATAGTACCGAAATTGAGTCTTACCGTTACCGTTGTAGTACCGAAACCGATATATTACCGAA
>NW_018021689.1:19347-20697 GCF_002006095.1 Pseudomyrmex gracilis
ATATAAAACAAAATAAAATAATTTAAATAATATTAAGTTTCTGTGCGGCAGTTTTTTATAAACATTATATTATTAAAAAGTGTTATCAACATAATGACAACACTTAAGCTCCTTGCACAATGGACGGAATAGCGATAGCGATAGAAATAACAAAAGTTTTAAAGAGTTTATATTTAAAAATAAAGGTAGGAACAGCGGAATCTAACATACAAAACTACACATGTATCAATGCAGATCAGAAAATTGGGATAAGCAATAGCAATAAAATTTCCGACGAGTTGGAATTCTGTGTTAAAAACTGTGTTATTTCTATCGCTATCGCTATTCCTTNCATTGTGCAAGGGGCTTTATAGTTTTAAGATATTACTTTTAAAAAATCACAAAAAAATTATCGGTAAATATAGGTAAATATGGGTAAATATACCGGTATTATCGTATACTGGTAAGACGTCATACCGGTATATCTGCATTTCGGTTTGCATAAGGGTTTTCATACCATTACCCAAAAATATCGGTAAAATACCGGTATTTTGCATACCAGTATATAAGTCCCTGATTGTAACATCTCTTAACTGCTATTATGTGTACAACTGAAGAAGACTAAAAATAAAGTCAAAACGTTTTGTTTTTTAATCATAAATATAAAGTATTAATGCAATACATCCTGCAAGGGTTCACAATTAGCCGATTATATTACGTATTATTTTGGAATAACTATTTTGAACCGGAGGTCACATCTCAATATCAATTTATCGTTGTATTGTATATTATTTTTCTATTCTATATTGTTTTTTATTGTATATTGTTTTTCAACACTAAACCAGGATTTTAGAGAAAGAAAGTATACTTTTTGTAGTATACTTTTGTAATATATAATAACGGATAAAAAACATAATTTTTTGACACAAGTATGTTATTGTAAATTGTATTTCTATTCAATATTGTTTTTTATATATTGTTTTTTAATATAATAACATACAAAAGTTTCCTCGGTGCTACTTTTTGATACTTTTGATTTTTACTTCTTTTGTAAAACAGGTTTTTAAAGAAAGAATGTTTTGTAGTATATAAAAAATTTGTAGAACAGATTTTATAGAAAAAAAATTTTTTATAATATTATTGTAACTCGATTATTAATTTAAATACAATACGTGTTGTGCGTGTACTTGGCGCTTGTTCTTACGTTTTTTTGAAAATGTAAGTTTTTCGAAATATCATTCATTTTGTGTTTATTAGTATTATTTAAAGAAATTAAATAAGGCCGATACAGGCAGTATATACCAGATGGAGGTGTATAAAAAGAATTCTTTATTCAAAAGACCAAACGTTTCGATCCGTAATTTGGACCTT
>NW_018021689.1:22257-25620 GCF_002006095.1 Pseudomyrmex gracilis
AAGGTCCAAATTACGGATCGAAACGTTTGGTCTTTTGAATAAAGAATTCTTTTTATACACCTCCATCTGGTATATACTGCCTGTATCGGCCTTATTTAATTTCTTTGAACCTGTCACGGGCGATTGATTGATTAGTATTATTTAATTTTGTAAAACATGTTTCAAAACAATTTATTTAAAAAAAATATATATCGGAGGTATTGCCGGTGCGTGAAAGATTATTTTATCCGTTTTCTGAATTACTTTTTTATCCAAAATTTAAAGTATATAGTTTGTAGTTATTTTGTGACAAGTTTCAAAACAATTTATTAAGAAAAGTTATATCGGAGGTGTTGCCAGTGTTCACAGTTTTGTCTTTCTTACAGCATGCTAAAGCGGTGGACGGGATGCGCACAACATCAGCGAGTATATGCAATTAGAACTCGCTACTGTTGTGCGCATCCCTTTCACCGCTTTAGCATGCTGTAAGGAAGCCTGTGAAGAAAAACTGTGAACACTGGGTGTTGCTAACGCGAAACCACCACGCCGCGATAGACAGTCCCGCGCCCACCACGATCTGAGGTACTACCGGAGTCTGATTTTTCTTCAAACTTTGTTTATTTCGTTTTCTGAATTAATTTCTTACTTCATAAATTTAAAGTATACAGTTTTTAGTTATTTTGTGCCAAGTTTCAAAACAGTTTATGAAAGAAAGTTACATCGGAGGTGCTGCCAGCGCAAATAGAGCGAACCACTATTGTGCTTCGTGATTCTCTCTTTCTTTCTCTACCTCACATTTCCTGTCTTTCTTTTTTTCTTCTTTTAACGCGCTCGTATATGTATGCTATCTGGTAGCAGGCATACGAACATGCACACAATTTGGTCGCACGATGACGATAATAATGACTACATTTCGGAATGTAATAAATTTTACACACATTTTTGTTTATCTTCTATTATCTCTGTTCAGAAACCACAGATCAAAACAACGCAACAATACTTTTTTGTTTAATGGTTTGTTCTGAAGCAATTGAGACTAAAACGAAATTGATCGGTTTAGTCGTTCTTGAAATGTTTTGCACAAATAAAAATTAAAAGATCAAGATAGAAATCTTGAAAAAATCTCTGTACAAACAAGTTTAGGAAGATTTTGAACGTACAAGAGAAGATCAAAAAACGTTTGCAAACTAAAGGACAAGAAAGGTAAATAATCAAATATTTTTTTCACTATATTCTTCTTTAACTTTAATATATTTTTCAGATTTTTCAATTAATTTATTTATATCTTTGGAAAAAAATGCCTCGTGAAAATCTCCCTACATCTCAAATATCTGAATTTCGCGTATAAGAGGCACGGTGTGCTCGCGCAGTTTGAGCGCCAGTTTCGTTGCGCGTGAACTTGGCGCGAGGCACTATCGTGCCTTTTGATAGTCATCTATCGATCCAATTAATTTCATCAAAATCAATTGGTACCACGTCGTAGTCTCTTATTGTTAAATCCCGTAGTTGCCCTACCAAGTTTCAATCCGATTACCTTTTAGATAACTTAACACTTTGCGGTCCGTAGACGGCATGATACCATCGCGCTCGTTTTGTGCCGTTGCAATCTGATAGCATTGGTTTTATTGAGAAATGAAAACATATGTGGTTTTAAGCAGTTAGCAACATGCAAAACAAATAAATAACGATTTGTAGCTAAATGAATGATAAAAGTTCTCGATAAAAGTTTTTCGAATATGCTAAGTTCAATAGTTTTTTAGATATCAACATTTGTATGAAAGGAAATTCGACCAAATAAGCGTAGTCAACTACGTACCTCCTTCGGATGGGCCGCGGACCGCAAAGTGTTAAGTAGCAAGTCAATTATAAGGAAAACGTCAAGCAGGAAAAAACATCGAGTTTCGCGTTGTCATAAAGTTTTCAAGCACCATGTAATAGTTTTCAATTACCTACTACTTACAGTTCAGACTTAGCTCCGTCCAATTATGTTTTGATCTCAAACACGAAAAAACAGTTTATGAAAAAGTTTGGAGACAATGAAAGTCAAGTCTGTAATTACAATTTATTTTGAAGCAAAAATTATAGAATTTTTTTCCGAAAATATAAATAAATTAATTAAAAGATCTGAAAAATATATTAAAGTTAAGGAAGAATATAGTAAAAAAATATTTGATTATTTATCTTTCTTGTCCTTTAGTTTGCAAACGTTTTTGATCTTCTCTTGTACGTTCAAAACTTCCTAAACTTGTTTGTACAGAGATTTTTTTAGGATTTATTTCTATCTTAATCTTTTAATTTTTATTTGTGCGAAAACATTAAGCAAAGATTCGTGTGATTAAGAATATATTTGAGTATTTTCTTAGATAACTAATCTTTTATATTTAATGAATTTTGAGTAATGAAATAGCCGTGTATAAATTACAAAATAGATATAAGTATCTTATTTGTTTTCTGTGTGCTTTACTCTTTTTTTTTAAATAAAATCAAGAAGCACGGTAGTGCCTCGCGCCAAGTTCACGCGCAACGAAGTGGCGTTCGAACTGTCCGAGCACACTGTGCCTCTTATACTCGAAAATCAAGCATTTCAGTAGAGGGGAGATTTTTAATCAGCCATTTTTTAATAACGACTGAACCGATCGACTTTTTCTTATCTCTCGTTTGCTTCGCGTTATAAAAAAATTAAAAAGAAAAGTATTCTTGCGTTTTTGTTCTTTGTTTCTGATTTTTTGAGATATACGACGATAAAGTTTTCAAGTAAAAAATATACGATTCAGAAACGTAGTCTTCATTTGTCGTGTGATCAAATTGTGTACATGTCCGTATGCTTGCTGCCAGATACATATACGAGCGCGTTTTAAGAAAAAAAGAAAGAAAGACAAACAGTGTAAATTAGAGAGAGAAAGAGAGAATCACGAAGCATGGTAGTTCGCATTATTCGCGGCGGCAACACCTCCGATAGTATCAATCGCTTCGACAATGTTTCTTGCGGCATAGTGATTTCGCGCCGTTAACACCTCCGATATAACTTTTTTAATTAAACTGTATTGTAACTTGACACAAAATAACTATAAACTATGAACTTTCACTTTATAATCAATTTATGATAAAAAATTAATTTAGAAACCAGATAAAAAAATTCTCTTTGCACCGGCAACACCTCCGATATAACTTTTTTGAATAAACTGTTTTGAAACTTGGCACAAAATAAACTATAAACTATAAACTATAAACTATAAACGGTAAATGTATAGAATAGGGGAGCCCCCTCCGATCGGCTTTTTTTTCACATATGTTATTAAGATTACCTTCCTGAGTAACAATATGAAGCTTTTAGCCGTCGCTCATTGTTTATAAAAAAGTTATAAACAGAAAAAGTTTCATGAA
>NW_018021689.1:26250-37673 GCF_002006095.1 Pseudomyrmex gracilis
GTTCATAACTTTTTTATAAACAATGAGCGACGGCTAAAACTTTTAGAAACGTACTCAGGAAGGTCATATTTACAATATATCAAAACGAGAAGCCGATCGGAGGGGGCTCCCCTATTCTGTGTACATTTACCCTATAAACTATAAATTTATAATAAATTTATGATTAATTAAAAAAACAAATAAAAAATTTTTTCACGCCGACAACACTTCCAATATAACTTTTTTAAATAAATTGGTTTGAAATTTGGCATAACATAACTAAAAACTGTAATGTACTTTAAATGTATAAAGTGAGACATTAATTCAAAAAACAGAAGAAACAAATTTTGCAGGAAAAGTAGACTCCGGCAATACTTCCGACCGTGATGAGCGTGAGGCAGCATGATCGCAGAGTGATTGCTACGTGCCAACATCTCCGATATAGCTTTTAATAAATTTTGATACTTGAAAAAATACCTACAAACTATATACTTTCAATTTTAGATGAAATTCAGAAAATAGATAAAATAAATTTTTTTTGCGCCGGCAACACCTCCAATATACCTTTTTTTTAATACACTGTTTTAAAACTTTAAATTTATGAAGTAGACAATTAATTCAAAAAACGAAATAAACAAATTTTGAAAAAAATCAGACTCCGACAATACCTCCGGCCGTGAGTGCAAGGCTCTCTATCGCGACGTGGCAGTTTCGTGCCGCCAACACCTCCGATAGTACCGATTGTTTCGACAATGTTCCTCACGGCGTGATGATTTCGCTCCGGCAACATCTCCGATATAACTTTTTGTAATAAATTGTTTTCAACCCTGGCATGAAATAACTAAACACTATATACTTTAAATTTATGAAATGGAAAATTAAATCAAAAACCCGAATGAACAATTTTGCATAAAAATCAGACTCCGGCAATACCTCCGACAATGGGCGCAAGACTGTCTTATCGTGGTTTTGCGCCAGCAATACCTCCGATATAACTGTTTTTTATTAAACTGTTGTAAAACTTGGCACAAAATAACTATATACTTTAAACGGATGTTAAAAAATTAATTCAGAAAACGGATTTATTTCGCACCTCCAATATAACATTTTTCAATAAGCTGTATTGAAACTTTGTACAAATTAAAAATTAATAAATTTTATTTACAAATTCATTTAATACTACAAAAACTTTTTTTTTATAAAATTTGTTTCACAAAATTAAATACTATTACAAAAAACAAAATATGTGACATCTCGAAAAACTTACCTTTTCAAAAACAAAGGTAAGAACAGGCGCCAAGTACACGCACAACATGTATTGTATTTAAATAATAATTTAAAAATTGATTTAATACTACAAACAATTTAATCTTTATAAAACATGTTCTACAACATTATATACTACAAAACATTCTTTTTTACTACTAAAAACTTGTTTTTCTCTAAAAGTTTTTTACAAAATATAAAAAGTTTTTTCTCTATAAAACTTGGTTTACAAAATATTATATACTACAAAACCTTCTTTCTCTAAAAACCTGTTTTACAAACAAAGTGATATCAAAAAGTAGCATCAAGTAAACTTTTGTAAGTTATTATATTAAAAAACAATATACAATATACAATATCAAAACAATATTGAATAGAAATACAATTTACAATAACATACTTGTGTCAAAAGTAAGACTATGTCTTAACTTTTTTCCGTTATTATATATTACAAAACACATTTTTTCTCTAAAAACTTGTTTTATTGTTGAAAAACAATAAACAACAATATAATTGTGTTTATAGTAAGACTACTACTTTACTTTTTTCGTGATTATTAATAACTACTCTTAAATAATTAAAATGATGTTGTTTAGTCAAAGGTGTCTTTAAGACTGAAATTGAATGTGACAACATCATTTTAATCACATGACTAATAGAAATATACAGATGTGAGAATTCATAGAATAAAGGTACGTCATTAGTCTGTTCAAAATATTTATTGTATATTCTAATGTTAACTACATTTAAACATTCAAAATACTTTTAATTGATAATTTAATAATGTTATTCTATGTAAAATGATTTCATTACCGAATGTGTAATTTATTGTACAGCACACTGAGGAAGACTTAAAACAAAAGTCGAAACGTTTGTTAAATTAATATCAAATTTCAATACATCTGCAATACATCCAGCAACTAGTTCAGTAACGCCTATTTTATTCAACACAATTTGATTTTTTTAAATATACAAAATATTTAATGCAAAAACACTTGGCGCGGTAACAAATTTTTTTTGTTACTTCTCTATTTTCTAGTAATAAATATACTCTTCCCAAAGTACATAGTTATGTACTTAAGAGTAGCTATTAATAATCACAAAAATAAGTTAAAATAGTAGTCTTACTATAGACACAATTATGTTGTTGTATATTGTTTTTCAACAATAAAACAGGTTTTTAGAGAAAGAATGTTTTGTATATAATAACGGAAAAAAGTTAAGACATAGTCTTACTTTTGACACAAGTAAGTTATTGTAAATTGTATTTCTATTCAATATTGTTTTGATATTGTATATTGTATACAATATCAAAACAATATTGTATATTGTATATTGTTTTTTAATATAATAACGTACAAAAGTTTACTTAGTGCTACTTTTTGATATCACTTTGATTGTAATACAGGTTTTTAGAGAAAAAAGTTTTTGTAATATATAATATATTGTAAACCAGGTTTTATAGAGAAAGAACTTTTTATATTTTGTAAAAACTTTTTAGAGAAAAACAAGTTTTTGTAGTAAAAAAGAATGTTTTGTACTATATAATGTTGGAGAACATATTTTATAGAGAAAAAATTGTTTGTAGTATTAAATCACTTTTTAATTTATTACTTAAATACAATACGTGTTGTATGTGTACTTGGCGCCTATTCTTACCTTTTTTTTGAATACTAGATACTTTTGGAAAAATTAATGTATAAATTGTGTCATAAACGCTCTCTCTTTTATTACTAATCTGTGAAAAATAAATTTACATTTTATATAATCTTTTTTATTAGCAGAAGTAAATACTCTACATGTGTCATATTTGATGCATATTAAGAAATATCAACATTACGTCTCTTTATAAAAAGATATATTGGGTACAAAACTTGAAGTATTTTGATTTAATGTCTCACTAAAGATGAACTGCCATATTATGTGCACATAGTATATACATATATATAAATGTATACTTAAATATATATTTAAATATACAGATTGTATATTTAAGTATATACACCAAGAAAAAAATACTATTAACTCAACTAAATGCGTTTAGTTGAATTTCAATTTGTTATCTGAAATACTTGTTTTTTTAACTCAAGCATATGGTAATAAAGATAACAAATTCGTGTAAGTTGAATTAACACAATAGTGGTAATAAACATATTTAATTCACTAAACCATGAATTGTTTTGTCAAACATAAGTTATAATAATTTCAAATAAAAGATACTGTTAAACAAGATGAAATAGGCAATTCTCATTTACTTAACTGAATATAATCTGAATTTCTTTGTACTAAGTATTTCATCTAATTAAACTGCTTATTTTTATAAGCAGACAAAATATTGTGTTGTCCTATTGCGTTGTGCATTCAAAGTTATCTGTATTTAAGCAAATTATAATTTTGTTAAAACAACTAAATTGTCTTTCGGTATAACCTTATTATTATATCTATTAAAACATGATATCTTCTTATATTAATCACTATTTCATTGACAGCCCGTGACCGCTGCATATGTATAGTTGAATCAAATACTATTTTGTTACTTTAACAACTTTTTTTTCTTAGTGTAAATATATACAATTCGTATAAAGTAAATATTTGCAATAGCTGAAGAGAAACTTCTTAAAGAAATTCTTCAACGTTTGCAAATATGTACTTTATACGAATATCGTGAAATTGCCGAATCGATCTATCAGAATGATCAATCACTCTGTTTAATATGAGTTCAATAATAGTTATAAAAACATTCAAGATCATTAACACAAGAAAAAAAAGATTGTGAGTATGTATGTCATACATTTGTATTCTTTACCATACTACTCGAAGTTCTGACTCTGATTTTCAAAATAAAAACAATTGTTGTATCTGGAATTGTTAAATGGTAAAACAAAATCAACTATTTTCTTTTTTGTTTGTTTTTCAATTAAAATACTTTTTATAGAAACATGTCAAAATCATGCTACTCTTTGCAACTTCAAATTTTTTAAAAGTAACTATGAGTTTTCTTTACAGATTTCTATCATTGTTTGTGCATAAAAGTATCAAAATAAGATAATTAAAAAATGAATTTTAAATAAAATTAAAAGTGAATTTTTTGAAATATTTTATAGTTTATGTAAAGTACTCTCAAATTGTCCCTTTGTGTACAGATCTTAAAAATAACCTATGAGTTATTTTTTATTCAGACAGACTGGGTCTGTAACACCCACGCAATTTTAAACTCGAATTATCTCCAAAAAATCAATATTTTTTTCAATGTTTTTTTAATTCGAAAGTTTATACAATTTTGCGTCGATAAAAAAAAACAAATTGAAAAAATCTTTAGTAATTTCAAAGATAGATATAAGTGTTTAAAAAAAATTAATTTTTACTACAAACATCAATGCGTAAATTTTAAAGCTGGGAGACCTATGTTTGTCCACAAAAAGTTAGGTATAAAATATCTTGTAAATTACTCAATTTTTCCCATACTATCCTTAGAATTTTTTACGTCAAATATTGCAAAGAATGTATTTTATATGAACGTTAGAATAATTTTCTTTAAAAAACTAGATTTACAGTTCTTTAATACCTCCATTTCAAAAAAATATTTTTATTAAAAGTATTTTAATTATACGATGTTCTTTGTATGAAATATATTTTTAGTATTTGTATATAGAAATATTTATATTTTCAAGTTTTGCAAATATTTACATCTGTTATTTTCTAAGAATTATCCAATATATTTACATATATACTTCTTTTATATACTTTTTTATGTTGCATTGTTCTCAAATATTAGAAAGCAAAAGCGAATATCATAGAAATGAAATTTTCTACGAGTTTTAATAATTGATATGAAGTTTTTCTTTAACGACATAGTAAACTAATTATTTTAATGCTTTATTTGTTTGTTCAAAACTCTAATCTCGATATGTTTTTTTAAATAATTTCTTTTGTTAATATTATGGATATTCTATAAGAACAAAACTCAACATATGCAATTTTGATAAGAGTGTTACAGATATGCATTTTGTGTAAGTTTTTGTCGCCAAAATGGTACAATTAATTGATGTAAAATTTTGTACCATGTAAAAAAATATATACTAAAAAATATATTAAAATATATTTAAAAAAAAAATGTGCAAAACTATTATAGTAACAGTGTTATCTTTGAAAGTCAGACATATATTCTTAACGTTTGAAAAGTCCGGAAAATAATAAATAGTAATATATTCATCAAAAACACGCAGAAAAAGAAGGGTGGATTGACTGTACGAACCATTAAACATTAATGTCCGGCAAGGGTCCATATAATAAATATCGCAATGGTGCGTGTTTCCTTGCTCCTCCCTTCCCGTCACTGCCACCCATCTCGGCTCCCTCTTCCTCTTCCACGCTCATAAAAAACCGCTATATTCTAATTAGCCGAGGATGTGTCGTTCCGTGTATGCCGTGAACAAAGTACGCGTTTGCGACACATAGGAATTCGCATCGTAAAGTCTTTTTTGTAAAAAAAATTAAACTGCAGCAAAGTTTCTGATAAAGTTTTATATAATTAATAAGTATATTTAATTATAATTATTATTAATTTTCACGTTAAATTATACAACTTGGCAATCGGATTCTATGTGAGAGTTACAATTAAATTATAAACTAGTGCGCATAGAATATTTAAAAATATATTATTTTAAAAGTCAATAATTCTACACTCATTTCATTATCAATGTTAAATGAGTGATGGTAACCTACCTACCTGTTTGCAAATATGCATAAATTTTGCACTTTAATTTATGATCAATATTTTTATAACTTATAGAAATGCTTATTAATTGATCATTAAAATCACCATTACAATCTTAATAATCTTACATTGTTCATACTAATAAAAAATTAATATTGAGTATAAAAGATTGTTTAATGATGAATATAACTACACAGGCTCACTGTGCTATCACTTGAACGCGCAAACTTTTAAATCTGTAATTGTTTTGTGACATAATATTTATAACTTAAGCATAATTTGATATTTGATGCTTTCGCGGTGTGTAGTATTAACATACAAAGATATTTTTTCGGGTTTGAACCGCGTTAGTGTCATTTTAATACCGACGTTTCGTGAACATTACAGCTCACTTCATCAGGGTTTGAAGAGCAGCCTGATACTGTACAGTATCATTCAAACCCTGATGAAGTGAGCTGTAATGTTCACGAAACGTCGGTATTAAAATGACACTTAAGCATAATATTTATGACTTAAAACTAGCTTTGTCAATTTTATATTAGAATTGTCATCCTAGAGTATTTAAAAAAATTTGTCAATATATAAAATCTTGAGATAGTTTTGAAACACCCTTTAAAGTGTATCAAAAATTTATGAGTTTTATTTAAATGATTTATTCTAAGACCATAAACTATTTTACACTTAAAATTTGAACTAACCTTTTTAAACCTCGATGGTTTTCAGCAATCTCCTTGGAATCTTCTTTTTTTCTTTTACTTTTCTGATAGCCAAATCTGTCGAAGAACAGATGTTGTCAAATGTTCGCGACACCAAAACCGTAGCAGATTTATCGAATGCAGATTTGACGGCAGAATGGCAGCAGAAACCGAACAGATTAGCCGAAACCATAAAACGTAACAGCATTCTATGATAACATTTTGAAGAATTATGACAGATCTGCTCGGGATTTGCTGTCAATTGTCGATGATGATAATTTTAACAAATCTGTTGACAAAACAGATACTCCTGATTGTTTTACCGCTGATGCGGTATTTTGTTTAACTTTGTTGCCTATCTATTCGCGAATTGTTAGTAATTTATTTATTGGGTTCTTATAATATCTGTTATTTAATGACTACTTTCTGATCAAAAATATACGGTTAAAAGAGATATGTTTTAAAAAACTCAATACGTTTTAGAAACACATATATAGTTCTCTTCCTCAAAAGAAATATGTGCGACACTCGCGATCGTACATACGCGTATCACTCACAGCAGACAGCGGTTGACTGCGTGATCTGAACCACGATCAGTTCAGTCAGATTTTCCCCCACGCAGCATCATTCATCAGTAGAGGAGCAAAAATTAGAGAAAATCAGTGTAGTATCTTTTTTTATTCTTGCTCACAATCTCCGTCATTGCCTGCTGAGGTACATTCTTTGCTCTTCCTACAGAAGAATATGCTGGCACATATTATTGAAGAATATGGTTGATGCATCATTTGTAGCCACTTTAAGGATTTTCGTATCATTTAATGACAGAAAACTTAATAAAAACTACATAAATAAAAATTCAAAACGTATTAATATAATCTAAAATATATAGAAAATCAAATAATGACAAGTTAAATGATGTTTAAAACGTAATTGCAAAAGATATCAATAAATTATTGTAAAATCCATTTTGCACCATTTGTGACCACATTTGCATCATTTTTGGCCACTTAACCTTTTCGCTCCGGGACTGGTCCATATATGGACCAGCAAGAAAAGCGAACGTAATAGATGTTTATAAGGTTAATTTAATGCACTAAATTTAGGAAAAAAATTGAAAAAAATCCTGGTTACTTCTTTGACCTTCAAAATTAACTTTGAAGGGGGGGGTAGCAGGTTATTATTCACTTGTTCAGCTAAAATGCGAGGTCAATTTTAAAGGAAAAATCCCCGGAGCGAAAAGGTTAATGTTTCATTTAGCCAGTCAATTTTATGATTAAAAATTGTCTATACAAAAATAACAATAAAAGTTTGTGACTTTTAAGTGATTACAAACGTTTATTTTTAAGCAATAATTATGATACAAAATAATAATAACAATAAACCATAAAAAACTTTTAATTTAAGAATGAATCTGGCTCCTATTGTTAATACTCAAACAAAGAAGAAATATTGAGTCAATACAAGCCAACGCAAAATGGTAAAGCGCACTCTAAATTTTTTAAATTTATTTTAAACGTATAAATTGGAATTTATCTAGGATGCTTTGTTTGCAGCTTATATAGATTAAATAACCAAATTATCACCCCAATAAGGCGAGAGATATACCTAGTGCCTCGATAGTCGAATTGGAAAGGCATCCGCACGATAAGCAGGTCCAGACGACTCCTGGCCGAGATGTTTTTTTGCAATAAGCTTTTTAATTTCCATGAAAAAGTAATTCGAATATTTCATTTAACATGCAAACCAAGTATTATAGATGAATTTTTGAATTAGAATTCAATTTAAATTATTCCATGTAATAATTTATACGTTTAAAATAAATTTAAAAAATAAAATATATTTGTGATAAATTACAAGCAAAACCTAATTTATACTTTAAAATAACAAATTTTACAGTTACTATATGATCAGATTTCAAAGAATACATACCGACCGAAAATGGCTATACCGTGTGCTATTTGTGACCACTTTGTGACCAAAAACCACTTTGTGGCGCAATTATATTTTCATTGTATTATTTGTGATCAGTAATTATTTCTAGCATATTGTAGATTATATCTTTACAATTATTTGAATTTCAAAAATATTTCTTAAAAAACCTAAGCATGCATAAAACTTCAGCTATGCTTGTGTCTAATTAGTAATTAATTGTTTACTTACTGGTAGTACGTTAAGCAATGTTTTAAATACGTAGAACTTTCCTAAATGCTTGCATATTTACACATCATATTTATATTAAACGACACAAATAAACTGTGAAAACTATTGCTAATAGTAAAAACATAACTCTGTCATTGCCAATTTCATTCATTGTAATAAAACTAATCTAATGTATGCTTAATATATTAAAATATATGACAAAGTTGTTACAAATGGTGTAATGGCCACAAATGGTGCATCTACCCTAATACAAAATTACGTAAAGAAAGACGATAAAGATTTTAACAAATAATTATAAATGAATATCTGAGTAGAAATTTTTATAGGAATTAGATCTACATATAGCGTGCCCTACTTCCAAATCAAGTCCAGATTTGATGCTCTAATAAGGCCCTAGTACAGTATGTAACGCTCCGTATAAAATGGTCCTGATCAGACTGTCGGATTCGATCCTAATCCGATAGTCTGATCTGGATTTTGATCAGGTCCTGATCAGGCTGCCAGATTAGGCCCTGATCAGGCTGCCAGATTAGGCCCTGATCAGGCTGCCAGATTAGGCTCTAATCAGGCAACCAGACATAGACCTGATTACCTGATTACAGTCTGGAATTCACATAATCAGATTCCTGAACCTCGAATCGGATGTCTTTATCAAGTTCACTGCATTTGAAGTACAGTAGAACTCCATTTATATGAACCGGAAGGGAGACAAGAAGTTCACATAACTGGGTAGTTCATATAATAAGAGCTCACTTATACTTTCCCTCACCATCTACCGCAACAAGCGTTGCTCGAGCGTCGTTTGCTCTTCATTATTTGAACTATCGGAGGTATTCAGATAACAAGAGTAGACGCTCAAAGTATGTATATATAAATTCAATTAGAGTTTTATTTTATAATATTTTATTTTATAATAGTTTTTTTATTATATTATATTTATTACATAAAAATCAAACTTTATGTTTGAGATACGTTGTAAGTTTCAACCTTTACTTTGATACTAACGCGTAGAAGTAATATTAATTTTGGAATAAAAGAGTTTTTTGCATAACACGTATCGTTAATGTTTATATTTTAGACATTGCGCGACGCTCAGCGATCAACAACTGAGCGTCGCAAGTTGCACTTCTGAACTCTAGCTGAGCTCTTATTATCTGAACTATTGGCAGTTGTTCAGATAATAAGAGCTCAGCTAGAGTTCAGTTAATCAAGCATTGCAAAAAAATACGTTTATATATAAACGGAGTTTTATTGTAATAATAAATGCATATTTTTAAATTTATAAAAGTTTATTTTACGAAATATGAGTATATTTGAAAAAACTATAAACAATATTTTTAATTAACGCCACCGTTTATTGTAATTTATTTAAAATTTTTTTATTTTTGTTTTTATTTCTTTCAGAAAAAGTTGTTGCTCCTTCTCAATCTTTTGCATTATTAATTACCGTCCTGAGAACCTCGATAAAATCTCTTTGTCTTTTAAATCTGTCTTATTGGCTAGAAAAAATTCTTCAATTGATTCTGCACAATTATTTTTATGTAACATTAATAATAAAACAATTTATTTAATACAATACATATTACATATATAAAAACAGTCATAATGTAAGGGAAAAGTAGCCAGATTTTGAAAGAGCTATTTTTAATTATTTGACAGTTTCTGAACGAATCTCACGGAAGTTTTAATTTTTATATAGCAACACTAGATGTGTGTCACCCACTAACATTTGACAGATTATTAAAAATAAATAGCGCCGGTGTATTGTATTAAAGACTTTTGTCATTGAAAAATAAATTTTTAAGTTTTATTTCGTTGTTTTTTAACATTTTTGTGTAAAGAAGTAATACAAAAATTATTATATCATGATTTTATATATGTATTTAGTCTCTTGATTATGTAAATATTTCTCATTTATAGCGTTAATTTGATAATGTACTTTAAGATTATAATTTTTAAGAGGAAAAGTTTTTTGAAAGAACCGGACTATAGTGTGATGAAAGAGCTGGCTACCAAACAATCAAAAAATCTTGTTAATTCAACATCTATCTCTGACGGTAAATGTAACGATGATTTGTCTTCAGATTTTGACAAAATATGATCAAAAATAAAAAAAATTAAAAAAATTTAAATAATAGAAAAAAAATAATTGTATAGTGTGCACTAAACACTATAAAAAGTGTAAACAAATATAATTTCAGTGTAAACTTTGTTCTGATTAGACACAAGAAAAATGTAGGATACAAGGAGCGCTTAAGTGTTTTTGTCAAAATTGCTTCTAAAGATACCCAAGAGATTAAGTTTTTTTTTTCTCAATTGTAATTTCAAAAGTTGTTTTAAAAGTTTGGTTAATAAAATAAGAGTTACTTAGATTTAAGTAAAAAATATATAAATTTACGTTGATGTTTTTATTAATTTTGAAGAGATTGTTATAAAACTAGGTTTAGCATTTTGGTTAACTATTGTTTCAAAAATGTGATGAAAACGATGATTAGCTCCGGATAATTTATAAAGGTGTGGTAAAGGCAGTCAGAGCATAACAACGGTGTTGATGTGTAGATGTACAAGAAAGTGATTTATTAAAACATGAGTAAAAATAAACGTTT
>NW_018021690.1:0-8131 GCF_002006095.1 Pseudomyrmex gracilis
CATTATCCGTCACACATTGCAGTGCCGTATCATTTACACGTAATTTGCGTTGAACTCTGCCGTACAGAGAAACAGCCCCGCGCAAAATTCAGCCGTGCCTAAGAGGTTAAATATTCCAAACAATTGAAATGATTTTTTTATGATAAATCAAAACGAAACACACGAAAAAGCTGTTAATTTGTATACTTTGTGATATCTTGAAAGAAGATGTCTATCACGTTGTACATTGTATCGTATAGTTAATACAATTTATACTGTAAATGTTTTTCTTAATATCTTGAAAAACAGAAGTCCTACAGTTTCAAACAACAGTTGTGCGCTGTTTTTTTTAATTAAGATGTAAAATAAAAAGTGTGGGTATACAATATAAAAAAAAAGTTGATCTTAAAATTACCTTGACGCTCACGCCTTAAAAATCTAATAGTGCCACTTGAATCTTCACTCAAAATACTGAAAGACATGTGTCAGCTTATTTTTTGTTAAATCAGTTATCTACGAGATTTTTTGCTGTGTCAACTTAAATGGGATACTGTATATAATACGTACTTATGCATGTGTCGTGTATATCTATATACAGGGTGTCTGACAATTAGTGTAAAATCTCTCGTAGGCAAGGAGACGGAGTAAACCTGAGTTGAAAAGTTCTGAATCATTTTTTTCTATTACATATAATAAAAGAGTAATTATTGAATAAATCAAGCCAATTAGCGCCGACCTTTAGCCGAACGCACGTCAGTAAACCACGCGCCTGGTGTGCGTGAGTGCTCCGCGCGGCTCACTGACGTGAGTATTGAATAAATCAAGCCAATCAGTGCGACCGGCAGAAGATCGGCACTGACTGGCTTGATTTATTCAATAATTACTCCTTTATTATATATAATAAAAAAAATGGTTCAGGACTTTTCGATTCAGTTTTATTCCTTCTACCTGCCTACGAGAAATTTTACACTAATTGTCGGACACCCTGTATATGTACGCATGTGTCGTGTACGACCGTAACATGCTTGTTACGCAACAATATTTCATATATGTATATGTCTACTATACATACAGGGTGTCCCAGAATTGGTGTAACATCTCTCGTAGACAGGTAGAAGGAGTAAATCTGAATCGAAAAGTCCTATATCATTTTGCTAGATTTGCAATAGTTACCAAGATCTTAATTAACAAAGATCCGAGAATAAGCGTGCATCAGGCTGTCTTACGCGCGCAAGACAGCCGCCGCGCTTCGCGCGCTCATAGTTGTTACTCGTAGCAACAGTGCGGAAGGAGCTAACATAACAGCATATAATATAGCATATATATAATGGCAGATGAAAAATAACGATGGCTGAACGCAAAAGCGTGGATGTTTCATTTTGATTGGTAAATTACGAGCGATTACTCGCATGTGCTTACGTATTCATTTAATTAATCTTGTTGTTACCGAGAACGAAATATTTTGCCACCACAATGTCGCTTGAGATGACCTTATAGACGAGATATCTTGTGTCGCAATTTCTATTGTGCTGTGTTATGAGATATCAACAAAATGTCTTTAAATGGATTTTTTATTCTAAATTTCTTGATGACAAATTAAAGTATACGAAATATCTCGTCCGTAGCACTTTTGAATAACAAAAGTTGTGACGCAAATATAATTAATTTAAAAACTTATGTTAATATAATTAATTATATTAAAATATATAAAATCTTATTTATAATTATATTAAATTAAGTTAATTATATAAATATTAACATAATGTAAAAAAAATGTCAATAGGTTACATCAAATTAACTAAAAAGTTAATGGCTAATTAACTAGAAAGTTATGACGCGAGATATTTCGTCTAAAGCGTCGCATAAGTAATATCGTGTAAATAACAATAAGAATCAATAATACTTTCGTATCTTCATCGAAATGTAACTTATAATGTTTTTCTTTCTTTATAAGATTCTTCCCGTACTTCACCCTTTTGTTACTATAAACGAGATATCTCGCCAATACAATCACTTATAGATAGTCTACAATGAAGGTAGTAAGGCTGTAGGAGTAGAGAGTAAACTATTTTTCGGTGAAGAAACAACGGGAATTACGAAATGGGCAATTCCCATTTCGCACTACCTACTGCCTTACTGTTAGCCAATGAAAGACGTGTGTTAAAAAACGGGAAATAATTGAAATAATAACTTGTATAGACAAAATAAAAGAACTTCAAGAACCTTACTTCTTACCCTATACTGCCTACTCCCATTGTAGACTAGCCATTATGGGACACTTTAGACGAGATATCTCGCGTCACAACTTTCGTTATTCGAAAGTGCTATGAACGAGATATCTCGTACTTTAATTTGTTATCTAAAAATTTAGAATAAAGAATCTATTTAAAGACATTTTGTTGATATCTTGTCCATAGCGTCATCTCAAGCGACAATATGGTGGCAAAATATTTCGTTTTCGGTAACGAAAGGATTAATTAAATGGATAAGTAAGCACTTATTATTGACGCATCTTGATTAGAATTATTTAGTTTGATTAGCAAAACATGCGAGTAATCGCTCATAATTTGCTAATCAAAATGAAGCATTTACGCTTTCGCGTTCAGCTATCGTTATTTTTCATCTGTCATTATGTATATGCTATATTATATGCTGTTATGTTAGCTCCTTTCGCACTGTTGCTACAAGTAACAACTATGAGCGCGCGAAGCGCGGCGGTTGTTTTGCGCGCGTAAGACAGCCTGATGCACGCTTATTTTCGGATCTTTGTTAATTAAGATTTCGGTAACTATTGCAAATCTAGCAAAATGGTATAGGACTTTTCAACTCAGATTTACTCCTTCTACCTGTTTACGAGAGATGTTACACCAATTCTGGCACACCCTGTATATTGTTCAATATGTATGAGTCACCGCATGACGCCATATGGCGTTATACCGACGGCGTACGGGAGCGAAAAATAAACACTGTTTTTTACCAAATAAAGGTTTTTGAGAGTTTTTGATAGTGCTGATTATGTTTTTTTTTTGGTCAAAATCACGAAAATCTGTATGTATGTTCATATACACGTATACATATATGTATATACACATGTATAAAATATTTTTTTAAGTTTTTAATTTGTTAAATTTTATTGATTTATTCTTTTATATGTATTAATATTTGTTATTTATTGTTTTATATTATTATATACCAATATATATTGGTAACACATTTCGTTGATATCGAGATAAATATATGTTATTCCTAAAAAAAACTCGCATTAATATACAGATAAGCATCTATATGAGCACATAAATGGAATTTTAAAGTAAATTACACATGTACAGTCGCGGTTACTAAATCGTTTCGTGGACGCGAGAGACTAGGAGTAAAACCCTTTGCACACAATGGAAGGAATGGCGATAGCGATAGAAATATATGTAACACCAGTTTTAAAGAATTTATATTTATAAATAACGGCAGGAACAGCAGAATCTAATATACAAAAATACATGTATCAATGCAGATCAGAAAACGAAATAAGCAATAGCGATAAAATTTCTGACAAGTTGGAATTCTGTGTCTATTGCTTATCGCTATCATTATTCCCTCGCATTGTGCACAAGGCTTAAGAGGAACGGTATTATCTAGCAGTAAGTACTGCCAACGGACACCGTACTAACTAACTGTAATAAATCTCGATGAATTGAGCAATTACGTTAGTCGATTGGTTAATGTGACAAACGTGAATGGTCAATTCTGCGAGATCTGCAACCTGCGCTTGCGACTCATTGATTGACTACTGCTTTGCGCATAAAGGCCATTCTGCATAAGACGCAAACACAAATCGCAGGTTGCAGATCTCGCGGAATTGACCATTCACGTTTGTCACATTAACCAATCGACTAACATAATTGGTCAATTCATCGAGATCTGCTACAGTTAGTTAGTACGGCGCCCGTTGGCAGTATTTACTGCTAGAGAATATCGTCTCTCTTATCCCTAGCCCCCCGCGTCCATGAAACAATTCAGTGACCGCGACTGTACGCAAACAAAAAACCAAAATATATACACTTTATTTAATGACGCCAAATAGCGTCATATCGGCGGTCTAAAGATTAAACAACCTTGAGATTCATGTATAATAACATTTAAATAGTTCTCATTATACCGGAAATAAGATACAAGTCCAAGAAAATTAAGTCTCATTTTGATCCTGGTAGGATATCACCGTGTCATATACGTAGGGTATCTGAGAATTAACGTAATATCCGAGCTTATAGAATTATAATAATTGTCATGTTTAATTATGCATGAACAATAATTAATCATATTTTTTGAATGTATTTGTGATAAAACCAATATAGTCCAGAAAAACTGAGTTTGAGTTTAAAAACTGTAACGTTTACATAAAAATGCCATTTTTAATGGAATATTTGCTATATAATAGAAAAAAAGATTTAGAAAAAAAACAGATTTATTGAAAGAAAAGATTTAGTGAAAAGATTTTTAGTGTTCGTCTAATATGGCAAAATTTAAAGAAAAAAAAGAATCTAATATTTATAAAAAAAATTAATTAAGGAACGTATAAACGGTCATGTGAGCCGTTGTGCGGAGCCGTTCGCTGAATGTTGTGCGGAAATATGTGTGTGTATATATACAGAGTGTCTGACAACGAACTATAAAGCCGACGTGTGTAGGTAGATCGAGTTATTCTGAACAGAAAAGTTATATACCATTTTGCAAAATTCGCAATATGTATTGAGATATGAATTAATAAATGTGAACCAATGAAGGCGCGGGGAGCGATGATCGGACTCTATAGGCGTGCACAATTATCAGCTCTACTCCTCGCTCGCCGCTGCTCGCTGCGTACCGCCGAATAGCGCCCGATCGCAAGAAACTGAGTCGTTCCGCGCTTGTTTGTTTACTCCGCCTCTCGTTACTAAGACATTACATGAGAGAAGCCATTTTTCTTTTTATCTGATAATCGTGCACGCCTATAGAGTCCGATCATCGATCCCCACGCCTTCATTGGTTCACATTTATTAATTCATATCTCAATAATATTGCGAATTTTGCAAAATCGTATATAACTTTTCTGTTCAGAATGACCCGATCTACCTACACACGTCGGCTTTATAGTTCGTTGTCAGACACCCTGTATATTGGTTTAGAAACTTTGGAGCCTGAAAGATTCTTTATTAAAAATAATTTAATAATAAACAAAACTTTTTAAATGTATGTATATATATTATTGATATATATTATGATTGATATATATTATGATTTTTCTGTTATATTATAAAAATCAAGTTTTATTAAATTTCTGTATTCTTTCTTGTGAAAATTTATAATAGTAGGGAAGTGGCAAATTCGAGGCAATAACCAGATCTTCGTGTCAATAAACTTCTTTATTTTAAATACTTGACAAACGTTTCGACCGTAATTTGAGTCTTCTTCAGTGTAAGGAAGGCTCGTATGTTTAGGAAGAACAGTCTGTTGGCGGCCGTCGCGCTAGTTGTTTGTTCGTGTATTGTTGGCGACGTTGCGCGCCTGATGAACTGAGTTATTCCTATACCTACGAGTCTTCCTTACACTAAAGAAGACTCAAATTAGAGTCGAAACGTTTGTCAAGTGTTTAAAATAAAAAAGTTTATTGACACAAAGATTTGGTTATTGCTACGAATTGGCCATTTTCCTACTACTACAAGCTTTATTATTTTTGATAAATATACATAAAAAGAGAGTAGCTTCTAATAATCTTGATTTGGAGTCTATATAAAGTCAAGGTCATGGCCCTGAGTGACCTTCAGATGGTTTTAGGTAATGGTCACTGTTCATTAAAAAGTTATTAACAAATAATAATATATCAATAGAATAAACTTTCTGTAATATTGGGTTGGCCAAGTTCTTAAGTAAAGAAAAATGGAGATTGGCTTTTGCTTTGCGTAGGAAATCGAAAATCCATGTGAAACAAAACAATTATAGACTTTGCTTTGCTTCGAAGCAGAAGAAAATAGATTAGATCTCGTTTCATCCGGAAATACGTCACACTTAGTCCCATATAATTTATACTGCAATGATAATTTCGCGTATATGTAACCGCGGAATATTTGACCGCATTTTTCTAAATAATCTTTCTATATTTTGCATATAAAAGCCAGTTTCAGGATCTACAAAATTATTTAAATGGTTTACTGTAAAATGTGTAATTTTCATTACACAAAATATAAGCACGCCATTTATAAGCATAAATTATAAAATCAAGTGTGACATATTTCCGAATGAAACGAGATCCACTTCTTTCTCCGGCTTACAGAGCGAAGCAAAGTCTATAATTGTTCTATTCCACATGAGTTTTTGATTTTCTACGCGAAGTGAGGACTAACCTACATCTACCCTTGCTTAGGAGCAAAGCCTATGATTGTACTGTTCCACATAAAAATTTGCGTGTCCAATTACTTTCCAATTACGTTCTATATATGACAGAAATTGTTTTATTAATATATCATTTTTGTTAATAACTTGTTAATGAACAGTGACCATCATCTAAAACCTTTTGAAGGTCACTCACGGTCACCTTGATACCATATGTCAAAATCAAAGTCATCAGAAGCTGCTCCCCTTTTATGTATATTTACCTTCTTTTGTAATAAAAGTTTAAAAAAATATTATGATTCCTGCGATCTCTCAAAAAATTGAAATAATTTCGGAAACATTAAGCACAATCGAAAACAGACACATCACGACATTCTGCAACAATACTATACGACATTATAAAAAATCACCATATAACATCATATAAATCCTTGATATAAGAAAAAATTTCGCTTACCTGCATACAGTATGTTAGTGTTTACTTTAGGAGAAATCTTTTGACGTATTGTTGTTACTTATATTTCTAAGAACTCGAAAGTTGCATGAAAATACCATTTATTAACCGCGACAAAACTATAAGACATTAATGTTTTAAATAGAGCACTGATAGCCAAGATTTTTTTTGCGCAGATCGACGGTTGCACAAGTCCTGTTTGTCTAGATCCTGTTTACACAAAAAATTTTCGCGCAGATCCTGATTGTCTATAGTCGTCATTGCACAGATGACGTAGTTGACTAAGATTATGTTTGTCCAGAGTGACTATTGCACAGATCTTGTTTGCATAGAAACCTTATTGCACAGATTCCGTTTACACATAAATTACATTGCACAGATCCCGATTGTTCAGAATCCTGTTTGCATAGAAATCATATTGCGCATATCCCGATTATCCATAGTAATTATTGCACAGATCTCGTACTTTCTTGAATAATTTCCAAGTGGGTTTAGCCGTCGCTCATTGTTCAGTAAAAAGTTATGGACAAATATTTTTTTAATGAACTTTTGATTTTCAACATCATGTACATTTGAGAAGTAAATATTTCGTTTGTATCATACACTATCGTACACGTGTAGGCGAGGAAAATCCATCTTTCCTCTTGCACTCCCAAAAGTATTAAAACAAGACTACTCTTTTTATGTTCTTTTTGTTCGTGTTGCAAACGTGTAGGCAAGAGAAGGGAACTGCGCTCCCTCGCAAAGAGAGGCTTTGCTCCCCTACAAGGAAAATGGCTTTGCTTCTTCTCCTGCACTCCCCTTTGCTTTTCGTAAAAAGTTATAAACTTATGTGGATTTTGCTTTAGTTTTAGCTATCGTCGTAACAAAATTTTTTATGAATTTACAACTTTTCACGTGCACTAATGTTCTGTGCTATACGTAGCCAACTATGAGGTTTGTCCAATGTAGTTTATATATAAACTGAATTTGTGCAATATGATTTCTGTAAAAACAGGATTTTAAACAATCGGGATCTGTGTACGGTAGTTTATGTGTAAACGGAATCTGTGCAATAGCCACTCTGGACAAATAAAATCTTAGTCAACTACGTCATCTGTGCAATGACGACTATGAATCGGGATCTGCACAAAAATTTCTTGTGTAAACAAAATCCAGGCAAACGGAACTTGCAACCGTCGATTTGCGCAAAAGAAATCGTGGCTATCAGGATCTTCTATTTTAAATTTATTTTTATAGTCTATTAATAATGTATTGCCACCTTTGTTTATTTTTATAACTTTTAACATTTTTTGCAAAAGAGATACACAGTTTGTCCGGAAAGTTCCCGGACTG
>NW_018021690.1:9632-33503 GCF_002006095.1 Pseudomyrmex gracilis
TTCAAGCACGCTTGCGCATTTCTCTTTCTCGCGTTCTTTCTCTCACTTTCCAATGTTTTGTCTCGCTCGCACTCACTTGGTAGATGCGCCTGCGCATAATGACACTCGACCATCTATGCCCATATTTGGACTTTGTGCGTCTCCCTTTCTCGGGCCTCGTGCCTCTCATTGCGAAGATACGCGACTAGCAATATAGGAGTATTACATATATGGTGACAGCTGATTTTGGCGGTTTCAAAGAGGTTAGACATCTGCTCATAATATTCAGTTTATATCGCTTTGAGTTTCATATAAAAACCTTGATTTTTGTGTTTGAAATGTTGAATTTTGTTTTAACCAAGCAGCATTTGCGGAAGGTTTTAATTTTTTGCTTTAATTGGAAGAAAAATGCAGCTGAAGCCCATCGAATGCTTGTCGAAGTTTATGGCGACACTGCTCCAACTGATAAATCATGTAGGGAATGGTTTCGACGTTTCAAGAATAGAGATTTCAGCGTTGAAGACAAGCCTCGCTCTGGACAGTCAAAAAAATTCGAAGACAAAGACTTGGAGGCATTACTCAAAGAAGATCAGAGTCAAACGCAAGAGGAGCTTGCAGAATCATTGGGAGTAACTCAACAAGCCTTTTCTGTACGATTAAGAGCCATGGGAATGATTCAAAAACAAAGAAATTGAGTGTCTTATGAACTGAAATCGAGAGACGTTGAAAGGCGATTTTTCACTTGCGAGTTGCTGATTCAAAGGCAACAAAAAAATGGTTTTTTGCATCGGATTGTGACTGGAGATGAGAAGTGGATATTCTACAACAACCCCAAGAAAAAAAAATACTACGCTAAGCCCGATCAATCATTGCCATTGACATCAAACATCAACAACAAAGCCGAACATTCATGGTTCAAATATCATGCTCTGTATCTGGTGGGACCAAAAGGGTGTTGTTTACTATGAGCTGCTGAAACCTGGCGATTCCATTACAAGCGATTTGTATCGGCTACAATTGATTCGTTTGAGCCGTGCATTGCGAGAAAAACGGCCGGAATACGAGCAAAGACATGATAAAGTTATTCTTCTTCATGACAACGCTCGGCCTCATGTCGCAAAAGTCGTAAAAAAATATTTGGAAACGCTCAAATGGGATGGTTTACCGCACTCGCCGTATTCTCCGGACATTGCTCCTTCTAATTACTGGTTGTTCCGAAGGATGCAGCACGATTTGAGAGATCACCGGTTCACTTCTGTTGCAGAAATCGAAAATTGGCTCCAAACTTAGATCTCCTCCAAAGATGAGTCATTTTTTTTAGATGGAATTTGAAAATTGCTTGAGAGAAGGGAAAAGTAGTAGCCAGCGATGAACAATACTTTAATCTGTTTATTCATTTTGTTTTGAACTAAATGCATTTTTAAACACAAAAAAAAACGGACCAAACTTTTTTTGTACTCCCAATAAATTAAAACGTTTTTTATCAGAAAAAAATTTTTTTACGCTAATATGATCGTTGCCTGGCAAACTCTAATTTTGCTTCTTTATGACGACTGGTTAGTGATGGTTGTTCCATCATTTTACATTGTTTTAAGTTTTTTGAACATTTTATTATTCTTTGCATTGTTCTTACATTTGTTTTCACACCATCTTCTGCTGCAATTTATTTTGCTATATTCTAGCGGTCAATGTAGAGTTGGAGACTTTTTCTTAATAGCAGTAAAATGGCTCGTCTCTCTCGCAATGTTGCAAATTCATTGGATGACCTCCTGGATTCTTATTTGAATAATTCCTACTGGTTTGTAAATAATTATAAATAACGTAGCGACTTTTTTCTAATATCTTAGAAATTCGAGTTATAGAACAAGTTTTATCTTTTAAATTTTTAATTATGTTAATTTCAATTTTATTTAATTTTGTTTGTGGCATTTTAAATAAACAAAAAGTATTACGCACACAATATTATTTTTGGTATTGCACGATTAATATTAATAATTTTACACAAATTTCTCTCGTACTATTCACGTTGCCAGTTTAAAAGGATACTAAACCGTCCTGTTTTTACTGGTATTTTTTTATTGTTTACTCATTTTGCACTTATTGATCGAAATAAAAAATGCTTCTTCAGAATAAAAAAGAATATGTTTAAAAAATGTAAAGTTTAAAAACATTTAAAAAAACCGCAAAAAAGTTAATGAGTTGATACGACATAGTCCACATTTTCACTTCATATAAAAAATTGGGAGTATGAATTCAAAAAAAGGTTATACTTTCTACTTCTAAAGACTGTGACGTGGCCGAGCGGTTGCGGCGGCAACCGCCCGCCTTAGTCACAAAGACTCGTCTCCGGGACCCGGAATCGCACTCGGGAACCGTTAATCCTCCGGGGCATGCACGTGACTTAAAAGAAAAACCGATCTTAATTAATTTTGTTCCTGTGTACAAATAAAACCGTCGGCTATGCGAGCCTCACCGGCATCGACAAGGAGGCCGAGGAGTCAGCCAGGAGAAAAAAGGCGCCGGGAAGCCACGAGAGGCCGGAAAACAATGGCAAAGCAGCTCCCGAAATACTGAGGACAAAAGGCGCGTTAGGGAGACAAGGCGCGCCAAGGGCACCAAAATCCGTTGCAAAAAGCTGTCGGAAAAACAAAACAGCCGGACAGAGCCGCGTAACCCGCGAGGTGAAGGCCGGAAAACAAAAACAAGGAGCAACGTCAACAACTTCGGCAGGTCCTAATCGACCCTGAAAAGAGCCGTTGAAGATTTGACGGAAGCACCGGCGACGTATCGGGACACGTGGTCTCAACGCTTAATCAATTTGATAGGCCGACGGCATCGCCCCCGCTAAGGGGAGCCCCTCCGAAGGGAAACCGGCGAAGCGGTATAAAAGCGGCCGGAGCGCGGGCGTTAGCCAGAATAGATAGGCTATTAGCTATAAGCGAAAAAGCACGAGCGAGTATCGAGTAGATAGAATATCCTGAGCGAGTAGAAAAGTCGTTGTGCCAGGGCGTCGATACACAACACGAGTGTCAGTGCAAGGACCGAGTGCGAAGTCGGAGCGTCAGAGAGAGAGAGGCTAGTGACAAGCCGTAGAGAGAGCGATCGCAGGAAGTGGACGGCAGCCGGAGGCGAGTTCCCGGAATCACTGGACCCCGTTCGTGAGATCGACACCGGTGAGGTACCGGCGCGAAGCCGAAAATTCTATTACGTGTTGCGCCACTCGCGTGGATACTTTTATTTGTTACGTCTCGAGGGCCCTGTGTCGCCCACTTTGTCGCGTAGGGGACAGGAGTACCCCGTCCGAAATTGGATTCAAAAATCGGGTTTTTCGGGTGGAGCGAGCAGTCGCAATCGAGCGACAGGTATTAGTTATCGGCATACGTCGTCAATGCGCGAGTAATCCGCCCTCTCGGCTATCGAAGAATCACACGTCCCGGAGGAAATAACTCCTTAGATTATCACGTGAAAAGTACGGGTGCTATCGTTACGCGTCACGGTTATCGGAGATCGCGAGAGGCGAATTTTCGGTACAGCGTACGAACCGCGTACACGTGCGTTAATCAAGAGCGAATTCCGCGGTCGGCTTATTAGCCGTGAG
Source organism: Pseudomyrmex gracilis (assembly GCF_002006095.1). NCBI lineage: Eukaryota > Metazoa > Arthropoda > Insecta > Hymenoptera > Formicidae > Pseudomyrmex > Pseudomyrmex gracilis. Next base: position 13,210 of record NW_018021690.1, read on the forward strand.
TGTCTCACACGGCGAAATTCTTCTATCACGGCGGACAGGTGCTATCGACTTGAATTGACCGCGATCGAGAAGAAGAGTTACGGAATTTATATAGGAGCGGCCGTGGGGTAATTTAATTCGGAAATCGCATAACCGGCGAGATTCTGTAACGCTGGTTATCGCCGTTCCCAACTGGCAAACAGCTGATTCAACGCGAGTCTAAATCCGGTCAACGACCCGGCTGGCCGGATCGCGTAAACACCGACGAGGTGTCTAGCGCACGCGACTGCGGAATTTACACAAAAACAGCTGTGGCTTTCTCGCGCGATAGAATTCGGCAAAGCACGCCGAACGAATTCGACATTTCATTGTAATATCTTTTTCTATTATAATTCTTTCTCACCAAAGCAATAAACTCCATTTTGTTAACATTTTCTCCATTAATTCTCGCGTCTTTTATTTAATCTCACCCGTGGCGTATTCTCCTTTCTTTTACCACTTGGTTTACCCCGCCCCTCTCCGTTTGGATTAACCGAGCTAGTCGGCCTGAATACCGACGACGGGACGTCACAGAATCGGCACGTGAATCACGTGCCTGGCGCCCAAACTACATCCGAAAATTAATTGACGATTCTGGGTGTTCAGCTTTCGTTCGGGCTCACCCGATCGGTGACATCTCACACTGCAGAAGCGAGTCACTTTTTCTCACTGCAGCTCTTCAAAGGGAAAAAACGTTGCAAGACATAGACGAATATTTTGAGTGCTTCAAAAAAGCACTATGCAGCTTGTAAGAAAGAATAGTAGAAAATTATAATTAGTGCAATTTTAGCAGAAGCGCCACATACTTCTATTCTTGTCTTTCTCATGTCATCTATCCTTCTTTCGACTCGATTTCGAAAGAAGACGCTACTTACTGGACAGTGTAGCGCCTGAGTGGCACCTAAATCGAACTTTTGCCGGTGGATCAGCATTATCTTAACAGAAACTGTCGTATAGTTCTGTCATGGCTAATAGAATGAATTTTCATCTAACTTTGAATTTTCTAAAAATATTGTTTACGACGCTGCAAAGAACATCCTCAGAAGTAAACAATAACATACTGTACGCAAAATGAAAATTTCCTTCTTAAACGTATTGAAATTTTATCTAAAAAAATTTTATCTAAATCTTAATCGATTTGTGTATGGTTTTATATAATGTCTTATAGTATTGTCGTGAAGTGTATATACTTATTATATTTAAATATATTACCAATTAGTAATAAACTGAGAATCATCTCGGGCTTTTAAGTCTTTAAACTAGTCGATGAATATAATTGGTCGTGTAGAGCCGTTCGCTGGATGTTGTGCGGAAAATATGTCTATATACATATACACATATGTATATATATATAAACGAATTTACATTTTTATGAGTTTTTGAATTGTAATTTCAATTTATTTGAATCATATAGGATGCTAGATTTGCATCTCGTATATGAAGGACCCCGAATACCCCCCTACATCAATTTAAAATATTGCGAAAAAAAAACTCCTCTAACAACTCCTCGAAGAGCTCTACACGACCAATTATATACATTAACTAAATATTTTATTTAAAATTTTATAACAAATGTTTTTTGTTGTTCCGGCTTGGACACGGGCAAGGATATGACATAGACACACACTAATCAGTACAAATCCGTGTTTTACAAACAGGTGTACATGTGACATCTTATTGTTAACCCTTCAATGCCAGACGTGAGTTTTCGAGACAACCCAAAAGTTTTAAACTGGTGTCTCTACTAGATATTAATTTAGCACGACATCTAAAGGTCATGAAAAAAACCTTTACGTTAGACAACGGTAGAAGTCGTTGACAGCGTCCTTCGTTTAATAGCTTTGCAAAGTTTGAATTTTGAAGTGCAAAAAGAATCTGAAAGATCTAAGTCTTGACAAGACGTTGACATTTCGAAAAGTAAGTAAATTTTTCTTCAGTTTGGGCACTTCTATTAGGTGTTGGAATTAATTCGTAGCGTTTTACAAGAAATGGCGTAGATAGTACAGTATTTCGTTGTTACCTACAGTAATGTATTCATCGTGAAACAGCTGTCATTGGACGTCATTTGCTTTACATAATCTTTTTTTGAAATAACAACACTTTATAATTTATTGAATATGTCAAAATTTGTGCCGAATAAAGTTTTTGCGGGGAGTTTTACTTCATTACTTTAATATGAACAAAAGTGCTGCTGAAGCTCATCGTATTTTAGTGGAAGTGTATGGTGAACATGCTCTAGCTGAGCAAACGTGTTGGAAGTGGTGTGCACGTTTTAAAGCTGATGATTTCAACTTGAATGACAAGGAGCAACCTAGCCAGCCGAAAAAATTTGAAGATAATGATTTGGAGGCATTGCTCAATGAAAACTTATGTCAAACACTTCAAGAATTGTCTACTTCATTGGAAGTTGACTTATCAACGGTAGGAAAACATTTTTTTTTCTTAAAAGTTTGGGCATAATCCAGAAGGAAGGACATTGGGTTTTATATGAATTGAAACCAAGAGACATTGAGAGGCGTTTTTTGACGTGTGAACTGCTGCTTCAACGGGAGAAAAGAAAAGGTTTTTTGCATCGAATTGTCACCGGTGATGAAAAATGGATTTATTACGACAATCCGAAGCGCAGAAAGTCATCGGTTAAGCCCGGCCAACCATCAACATTAGTGGCAAAGCCGAATATCCTTGGGTCTAAGCTCCTGCTCTGTATTTGGTGGGATCAGAGAGGTGTGATTTATTATGAACTGCTGAAACCGAATGAAACCATAACTGGAGATCGCTACCGACTACAATTGATGCACTTGAGCCGTGCATTGAAAGAAAAACAGCCGGAATACTCTAAAAGACACGACAAAGTCATTTTGCTGCCCGACAATGCTTGTCTGCGCGTCGCAAAACCGGTACAAACATACCTAGAAACACTTAAATGGGAAGTCCTACCTCACCCGCCGTATTCTCTAGATGTTGCTCCTTCTGATTACCATTTGTTTCGTTCGATGGCTCATAGCCTGTCTGAGCAGAAGTTCACTTCTTACGAAGATTGTCAAAAATGGGTCGATTCGTGGATTGCATCTAAAAACAAAGCGTTCTTCCGACACGGTATTCGTTCCCTGCCCGAAAGATGGTCAAAAATAGTAGAAAGCAATGGGCAATACTTTAATTAATGTATTTTTTTATTTTCATTTAAAATAAATAATTTGTTTTCATTTAAAAAACGCTACGAATTAATTCCAATTCTTAATAATATATTAAAAAATTGTTGTTTTTTCATAATTTTATCCAAATATATGTACATTTGTAGCGATTTATTAGATTATGACACGCAGAAACGTTTCAAAAGTTTCTTTGAAACTACTAGAAATTTTTTCAATTTGTTTTTTTAATCGACGCAGAATTGTTTTTTTTAAGTTTCTATTTAAGATAAGGATATGTCTAAACATTGATTTATTGCTAAAATATTGCATGTCAATGTGTGCTGGGCGCTAAGAAAAATGCATTTTTCAAATAACATCCCAAAAAACCCATTGTGAAAATGGTTTTAATTTTACCATTTTTAGAAGACACTTTTGTCCCTGAAAGTACAAACGAGTCTGTACGAAACTGCGTTGGAATTTTGTAAAAATCTTAATTATACAAAAAGTTATGAAGTTTTAAACAAAAAGCCTATTTTTCAAAAAAAATTGTCAAGTTTTTCTTTAAACGCTTATATTTTCAAAATTACTGGGGATTTTTTCAATGTTTCTTTTGATCGACGCAAGATCGTTCAACCTTTTGATTCGAAAAAAAATTGAAAAAATATTGAATTTTAGCGGAGATAGTCGAACTTAAAGTCGCATGGATCTGACAGATCCAGTCTGGACAACTCGTAAGTCATTTTGTATGTCTGGCACTGAAGGGTGAAAAAAGATTTTAACGAGTTTTTAAAAAAGTTTTGATATCTTTATAAAACACTTATCTACAAGTATTTATTTTTATAAAGTGCATAACATAACATAATTTCAAAATCATTATTTTAAAAAATCTATGGTTTCATTTACTTTTAAACTTAAATACTTTTTATTATTTTACAATTTGTTTATATTTGTTTTTGTAGTGCTTTAAAAAGTGCTTTAAAACTGTATAAAAAATTTCAAGATATCTGTCAAACTAACTGAGCTTTTATGTAATTATGTAATTATTATAAAATTTTAAGAATTAGTACTATTAAATAACTTTTTTGTCATACAGTTGTATTGTAAACAAATTTTTGTAAATTAGTTCTTAAAATATCTTAATCAATATATTTTAGTTTTCTATTTTTACACTGTCACTAAGTAGATCAATTTTTTTATATCCGAGAATTATCTCTTTTAAAAATAGCATTATTATACATACTAGTACTAATCAGGCACACCATTGTACAATTTGTAGAATAATAGAATGCTCAAAAAGCGTTATACTTAGTTTTTATTTGTCTTTATTTTCAGATGATACTAAAAGATCACAGATAATTCTTTCATTAATTTATTATGTAAAGAATAAAAATAATACTTATTTTGTTAAACTAAGTATTAGAGTCAATACAAGGCTACATGCTGGCTGTTTGTACAAATATAAATATATTTTATAACTTTTGTTAACCTTGTAAATTAACACCCATTAAAATTCAAAAATTTACATAAAATGCTTGATTTGTATCGCAAAAATTTGAAATATTCAGTATACTTTTTCCATGGAAATGAAAAATTCTATTGCGATTAAGACATCTCAGCCAGGAGTCGAATTCCGATCTCCCTCATTCCAAAGCAAGCGTCTTCCCAATTCGGCTATTGAGGCACTAACAGTAAGTGAATCTCTCTCAATATTCATGGTACGTCCTAGACTTCACCGCTTTTTATTGCAACAAAATATAGAGTAACTCCGGAATTTGAACTGCGTTGGGTTTTGCATGCTGCCAGGACTGGGCATATTTCAAATACTTGTATTTAAAATACAGTATTTAAAACACAATTTGTATTTTGTATTTTGTATTTTAGTGGAGCACATAAAAGTATTTTGTATTTTGTATTTCAAATACGTTATTTAATGCATTTTGTATTTTGAATACAATTTCAATTTAGTTTGTATTTGAAATATCAAAACAAGTGTTGAGCTAAAGCACAGACTTTTGCATAATGCATAACGCATAAGTCGAAAAAATCAACCAATCAAAGTCTTCTAGACTTTGATATAGCAATTATTGCTTCATGTTTTCATGCATTATTCAAGTTAAAATGGTTGCCAGAAAGCTTAGAATCTGAAAGAAAACGCATTTACAATTTGTGTGTCAACTCTATGGAAACAATGGAAACAAGTATGTCTGAATAAACTGGTAGTACTAGTACTAATGATACAGAAGAAGATTTTTTCATATTTTCCTGTCCAAAAACAGAAAAACAACAATCTCTACAGCAATTAGAGTTTGTATCATTTCTAATTGACAAATCAAAGTCTTTATCTTCTTTAAACAATTCTGTCCTTAAAGCCTATTTAATTCCCCATTTGTGAAAAACTTATTTATAAGAATTAACACAAGCTTATGTTCTTCTGCAGCTGTGGAGAGGCTATTTTCTTTTGCAAGGTTCATTCAATCACCTACAAGACGATCATTTTCAGACAAATGTTTCCAAAAATTAATATTTTTAAAAGGAAATCACTCATTTAATCAATCATTTAAATAAAAATGTGGTTTAAGTGATTTTAATTTTCAGGTCGTTTTTTTCAGTTTTTTAGTTTCTGTGATCAATCAGATTTAAACTTCAGTTTCTCATCCGTGCAATGTTGTAAGCGCTTCTATCAGAAAGTTTAACATATAATTTTTCTTATATATTAAAATATATAAGTAATTAAATGTATAGTTTTTATTATATAGCAAAATAAATAATATATATATACAGGGTGATTCAGAACAACCCGTTATCCTTGAAAATACATATTCTTGACTAAATTCTAGGACAACTTTTTATTTGGCACAATTTTGTCTGAAGTTTACTTTTTGAGTTAAATAAAAAAAACTAATAAAAATAGTTGACGTACCATAAGTCGGATCCAAGAGATAGGCAGGAGCGGCGCAACTCACCGTGATTGACAGTGATTTATGTAATGCACGGATTAAATGATACAAATTACAAATGAGTAAATAAATAAGTGAGAGAAAGAGAGAGAGATAGAGAGAGAGAGAGAGAGAGAGAGAGAGAGAGAGAGAGATACAGAAACAGTGCGTAGCGATCAGGTGATCGCGTTAGGCACCACACGTAATCGCTCGCGTCTGATGGTGAGTTGCGCCGCCCCTGCCTACTTCTTGTATCCGACTTGTGATAAGTCAACTATTTTTATTAATAACTCAAGAAGTAAGTAAGCTTCAGACAAAATTTTGCCAGATAAAAAATTGTCTCAGAATTTAGTCAAGAATATGTATTTTCAAGGATAACGGGTTGTCCTGAATCACTCTGTATATATGTATATTTATTATGCTACATGTTTTTTTAAATACAAAAAACCAAATCTCCCAAGCGTTTATTATCCTAACACTTCCTTTCTATATATAATGTTATCTGCCGGAAAAATATTAGTTAAATCTAACTAGATATAGTAGATCTAATGTGTGTAAACCTACAGTAGATCTAATGATAAATGAAAGTGTAAATGTACATAAATCTACTTATATCTATTTAGATCTCCTTTGAATCTAATTAGATATAATTTTTCAGTTTTTTAATTTGGATCTAATAAAATATAATTTTTCAGTTTTTTTCTTTTGTTAGATTTAATTTAGATCGACTTAGTTTTAATCTATTTTTTCCTGAGTTCTTTAGAAAAAAACTACAACATAAAATCTCTTTCTTTTCAAAATCTATTTTACAAAAGAAGTAATATAGTTTATCATAAATTATCGTAATCAAAAAACTGGAGTAAAAAGTATTTTGTATTTTAAATAAACGATTTTGAAGAGTATTCTGTATTTCAAATCGCAAGATTGAAAGTATTTTGTATTTTGTAATTAAAATACTAATATTAAGAGTATTTTGTATTTTGTATTTTAAATACTTTAATACTGTATTTTGCCCAGCCTTGCATGCTGCATAGGTCAGAAAAAATAAAAGTGAAGATAATTTAGCACTTTGTTACGTGCTTATATGTTTCATTAGTCTTGTGTTGTGATTTTAACTGTTTATTGTTTCTAGTAACAAACCTATTGTTAATTTAGTCGATTTGTCAACGTAATAAGTAGCGCAACCATAGTTTGCGGATATGTAAAATGATTATGATTACTACAAAGTTATAAAACATTTAACGGTTATTTTGCGATATAAGTGTAGAAGAGTAAAAAAAGATGAAGTAGAGAGCAAATTATAACCACGTTCTTGTTTTATTTTTTATTCAGCTAGCTGTCTTATATATCTTACCAGTATAAATTAATTGTAAGATAGACTTTTTACTCAATCAATTGTAACAACTATTATTTTACAGTAATTGATAAGTACAAATCTATAGTAATAATCATGTGGTGATAATCATAATTTCTAGTGATAATCATATAGTGATCCTATCATTTACAGGATAATTACTATATGCATCAAAGCTAGCTTCTGCAACTTAAACCTTATTTTCATAAGTCTATGCACTTACATCTACATCATCAGACAGCAAGATTGAAATCTTCTATAACTAACTAGAAATTGCATTGGATAAATGCTCTGGCCGAGAAACTACATTTTCGTTGACGTCAATGCTAAGATGAGACAAAACCAAGTGGTCGAAAACAGCATCATTGGTAACTTTGGCATTGGAAGCCGCAACAAACATAGAGAGCGGTTGCTACAGTGCTGCATTAATAATAACTATGTCATAACCAGCATCTTCTATAAACAGCATATACGAAGGCTTTATACATGGACGTCACTGGATGCACGAAAAACTAAATCAACTATATTCTGATCCAAAATTGCTGGCGCACATCCATTAGGTCATCTATCCAGGTCATATTTATTAGGACTCTGCCTGGCGCAGACTGCAATAGCGACCACAAACTGCTGCGGTTAAAATATAATGTCAAGCTCTGTAGAGTAAAGAGAGCTACTCCCACCAATAAGAGATGCAAATGCTCTGAGAAATAGGATAAAAGAAATTTTGTCATCCATACTGACACGCATAAGCGCATTTACACTTCAGACAAACTATGGGAACAAATAAAAAGAACCATCGTCGAAGCAAGAAACGCAACTAAAGCCGAGCCAGCATAAATATCTTTGGATCTCCAAAGAAATCTTGAAATTAATTGAGGTAAGAAGATCGTTGAACAAACAAGAACTAGATAAAGACTCTACATAGCACATAATATTACTGCAATATCACAATAATATTGTTCTTCTATTGCAATATTACAATCTAATATAACAGAAATATTACTATAATATTAGTGTAATATTACACTGATATTAAAATGTCCGCCAAAATGAATTACAGTAATATTACGGTGATATATTACAGTAATTTTGCGATATATGAAGAATATTAATATAAGTAATTACTGTACCCGCATAGAAATTTGTTTTGGATCTATTCAAAAATTAGAATTCAATATATTTTCCAAAAATAATCTTGGATTTTGATATTTGATGCTTTCGCAGTGTGTTGTATTAAAGGGATTCTAAAGCTGTCCTGTTTTACCAATTAAATTTGTGGCTTTTGGCCGTCATTTTGTAGTAATATTTGCTTAATAAAAAAAGTTATGCAATTTATATATAGAAAACAAACTGCATCCCGGATTCGGAACAACATAAAGAACAATAAAGAGCTCTCAAAAATGCGTTTCAAAGTTTAGTGTAAATGAATAGTGTGCTGAAATATTTACGAGAGTGATCCTGTATACTTCCAACACACTATTTATTTACACGAAACTTCTAAACTAATTTCTGAGAACTGTATATTATCCAATTAATAATGATTTAAAGCTCGTTGAAATCAAACCAAGAAATATATAAGGCCTTACGAGTCGTTTCCAGGATGTTGAGCGGAAACTGTACATGTATATATATGTGTTGTGACGTGGTATTCGCGCCGCTCTTTCCCCGTCACAAGAGTTAAAAGATTTTGCGGGAGCCCGGGAAAACGAGCTGAAAAACGAGCGCCAAGATCCTCCAGGGCTTGCATGCATCTGCGTAGAATAGTCTTTTATTTTTATTTTTGTATTTTATGTAATTGCGGCGCTTCACCGTCATGAAAACATCGAGGGACTTTTCGTCAAGGACAACGGCGGTACCCGTACGAGAGAGAGAGAAAGAGAGAGAGAGAGCGGAAATGAGGCGCAAAGTCTCACTTCCCGGTCACGTGGAGAGCCAGGGTAGGTGACTGCAGACAGAGGCCACAGCGGAACCTCGACGCTTTAGTCTAGCAAAACGGGCGGAACGGCGGAACGAACCATCAACAAGCCAGCCGATGCTGATACGTGCGGTGTTCCTGCCATCCTGCTGCAGGGTTTCCAGGACCCGCTGCTTATCTCATTGCTGCATCCCTTGGATTGCTATCCCGCCCCGCTGCTTGCTGCTTTACTTATGCTGCTGTAAATTAGTTATAGACACTACGAGCGTTCAAATTTCGCGGCCCGCTGATCCTGCCGCCTGCGAGCAAGCTTGCGAGCCGCGCCACTAATCCTGCGACCTGATTGGCCCCGCGACCTGCCCCGCGCGATCTTAGCGCTACATGGGGTATCGACCGCTTATCGAACGAAATCTTCTTGCTCTTGGTCGCGAACAGCTGTGCGAGACACACGCATATTTTCGGGCTCCCGTACGTACGCGAATCTTCCGTGCCGTCTACGTAGTTTGCCGTACCGCGATTTCCAACTGAAGGCGAAGTGATTCTCGTCGCGAGGGTGACCCCGGCGGATTCAAGGAAAGCCGACGAGTTAATCCGGACGGAGAAGACCAGGACATGCCGGAGAGCAACCGACGACGGTGAGGTGCCCGTTGTAGTTCTGTTAGCCACGAATCCGCGTTGCACAGGCCTCGTGTCGAGGCTGGTCGCTTGCTTTTCGCATTTGGTTTGTGACGGCAAAGACGTATCCTTGGCCGTATTCACGATTGTTTTTCGACAGCGGCCAGAATCGGGCTTTACGGGGCTTTGTGGCCGTAGTTGTAGATTCGTAGGTTAAGTGCATGTTTCATTGTAATTTCGCGAACCTAAGTCAAGCCCTGGAGTGGCGATTCGGCGCCAAGTAGCCTATTCGCGTTATTTGTGTCCGTCTTTTTCTATTTCTTTTTGTATTATTTGTCTAGCAAGCCTATTCGTGTGCGTGTGCCGTGATTGTGGAAACGTATCGCTTGCGTACCGTCGGATCTCGTCTACCGACGGCAATCAGCCGCCGCGGTAAGAAATCGTCAAGACGAAATCGGATTTTTCTCGTGCGATCGGCTAGAGTGAGGTGTGTGCGAGTCGGAAGCGGTGTGTGGATCGGTAATGAATATTGTGCCGAATTAACGTGCGGATTAACGAAAGTTTCGGATGGTAAATTTTCAGGACAATTATCGCCGAACTATTAGCGAGCGTACGGTGAATGCGTGTCGCCTTTCGAGCGTATAAGTTGTCCGGGATTATTCGCGGTCGAGTGACGTATCGTGTTGCCGATTTTCCTGGCGCCAAGACAAAGAGCGTTGCCAATCATTTTGTGATACACAAACGGGAAAAGCCACTCCGACGTCGCACCTCCTTTGCTCTGTATCGCAAGTATTTTCTTTCGAGTGCATGCGCGTAGATTAAGAAATCGGCTCGATTTAAATTTTTGGGCCTAGCGACACGAAACCGGCGAAAGCTGAGTGGCAGAGTGAGCCAGTCGACCCAAATTGCGATCCTCAACGTAACAAGTAAGTCCGGGTTGATCCACGGCTTGTAAAAGGCGACGGCACGCTATTTTATTGCGGCTTAGTGTTTGCCCTGCACATCTGCTTGCACTCTCTAGCTGTTTAGCCTGCCTCTAGCTTTGCGCCCCGCGATTGCTATATTTTAGTGCCTGCGCTTGTTATCTTTCGGCTGGAATCCTCGAGTACCGTATCGCGTCCCGTACTTTTGCGGTGTCGTTTCAATTCATTAATTTGTCTCGTTAACTCGCGTGACACGATTTGTTAATTATTGTAAGTCGTCGTGGACTCCGTGTCTTCTTTTGTTTGTATTATTTTCGGATGCTACNGCCGTAGCTTATTCATCTCTCTGCTTCATATTTCTTATATTTTTTTTTCTTTATTATCACTCCTGTTATCTTCGCTTTCATACCCCTTTGTAACCAATCTTTTCCTTCTACTATTTCTTATATTATTTCTTTTATATTATTTTTGCCCTTCTACACGCGTAATAAACTGTCAATTAACTATTAATTCGTGCTGATTAATTACAACTCTCTTTTCTTTATTTGAGCTTCCTATCGCGAGGTCAAGGGACAGCCTGTATTCCGAATTTTTACTCAACCCAGCCCCTCTCCGTTCCCAAAAGAGCTAGTCGGCCCGTTGTGTCAAGTGACGGTGATTTTTGACGCGATTACGCGTCTGGCGCCCAAAACGACACCAAAGTATTCGTCGACTCGACCAGGCGGTGCTCGTTCCGGGCCGTCTTTTCTGTCCTGCCAGTGATTGGACGTTGTCCTCTCGCGGACGCTCACCTAAGTCTCGGGAAGTAATCTCCGTTTGCGGGAGAGCGGCGCGAGAATTGCGTTACCACCGCGAAAAACGTCACAGTGTATATATATATATATATATATATATATATATATGCTGTGACGTGACACTTTTTATGTCCGTCACAAGGATGCATTTCCGGCCGGCACAGGAGGCGGTGAGCTCGCGTTTCCTCACTATTGAGGGAGAGCAGCTCATTAGATTGCGTAGCGCAAACGAATGTGCTTACTTTGGGTTTGAGTTTGTATTTTTGCGTATTGTAATATGCCGCTCGGCGGCTANTTTGTAACTTATTTTCAGCGTAAAGAGAGCAACACACTGTACGTGACCGGCAGGAGAAAAGCGAGAAAGANAGTAGATAGAGACAGACAGCGATACAGGAGCGTAAGGGTCTCATAGGCACAGGGCGCTTGGCGATAATGTCGACGACGGACCAGAAAACGGGAGACGCTAGCTCTCCGACTCCGCAAAAACTGGAGCGGGGCTCCCTGTGAAGTTATCAACCCCGTGATGCAGGGAGATGAGCCCGAGTAAGCTCATCTACGAAGGAAATTCCGCAGAACGGGCTGATACGGCCAGAGAAGGGCCGCGTTGATATACACGTGACCGCTGTCAATCATAGCGCCGCAAAGGAAAGAATATGATTGGCTCATTAAACAGCGCGTAAAACAGCGCACAGCGAGAAGAGCAATCGCCGTAGAAGCTGAAATCATTGTTGCGCGTACCGTCAACTCCGCGAGTTCACCGTCTCTCACGCATGTCGTGATACCGGGGTGTAAGACTGTGTGCTGGCCAACATCCGAAGAGGACCGGCTAAGACGATGTCAAAAGGAAGAGCAGAATGGTTATCGGTTTGTAGAGAGTCGCCGGCAAACGTAAGTGTGGTTGGTTCTCTTCCACACCTCTCGCGATTTATATTGTTTGTGAATCGAATCTCGACAGGCTACTCCGCGAGTTCGATGTCGCGCGATATAATGCCGAAAATATAATGTATTGTGGTTTGCGTTTGTTCAGAATAAGAATGATTATCTTTATTCGCCGCTGCTCTCGTCCCGATCAGTCGCGGTCGCAACAATCCGGGCTTATCTTTGCTCGTTATTCGCGTATGTCTTATTTTTACTTTTTTTTTGTTGTTTGCGTCACGCTCGTTTGTCCGTTATAATCTCGTAGCGCGTGTAATTCTGAGAGATTGAATAGCATATTTTTGTACTGTGCCGAATATCAACTAAGAAATTGTAAATCTTGCCGAGAATCTATGATCGACATATGTAACATTTTTACCGCGCTCTTTTACCGTATGTATTGTTTTCTTTGTTTCTTTCTTTTGTTTGTGCTGCCGATATCCGGCTTTTCCAATGAAATATTGTCATTAAATTTATATTTCTTATTATTATTAAATGAGCAAGTTTCTCTGCCCTTATTTAATAAACACTACCTCCTGAGCCCACTTCTCTCTGTTATTTGAATAAAACTGAGCTGCCGAGTGACCTTGCCGTCACGTTCACGTTCTTGTCGAGATTTGTCTTTTAAATTGAGATTTCTGAGTTCGGCGTGTAAAGCACGCCTAGCGCCCAACTTTCGAATTAGGTGAGTAAAAATTTGAGTTTTGACTGAATAAACGTGCCGAAGTTGTGCGGTACCACCGCTAAAAGATCCTAAGGCGAAGTGCACGTCACAATACATACACATGTAACGAGTTCAACTTGTAAATTTTTACAAGTGAGTATTTTTTGAATTGAAATCTCAATTCTTAAATTCATAAGGGATGCTGGATTTGCGTCTCACATATAAGAAACCCCGGATACCTTCCTAACTAATTTTTAAAATATTGTGAAAAATAAGCGTTATCAACATTATCAGACCATCTTCGATATATGTATGAATATTGCGAGACTAACTCCAAGTGCCTCAGTGGCCTAACAGGGAAGTCGATGGCACGGAAAGCCGGAGATTCCAGGTTCGACTTCTGGCCGAGAAGTGTTTTTTGCAATATTTTAAAAATTAGTTAGGGAGATATCCGGGGTCTCTCATATGTGAGATGCAAATTCAACATCTCGTATGAATTTAAGAATTGAGATTTCAATTAAAAAAATACTCACTTGTAAAACTTTACAAGCTGAATTCGTTACATGTATATGCATATATATACACGTACAGTTTCCGCTGAAAACGGCTCGTAAGGCCTTATATATATATATATATTTTTTTTTTTTTTTATTTACGCTGTAAGTCCTTTACAGGATTATTAGCAATCTGTACATTGCTGTACATATAAACATTATAAATACATAGTTACATATGTTTACAATAGTATGTGGAGTAAATACTAACACTAGCACATTCGTATAACTAATATTCAGAACAATGGAATTATACAAGTAGAAGTAATTTATAGTATTATGAAAAGTTAAAGCTGTAGATTATGCCTTTTAAGATATTTATATATAATTATTAATGGCGTTATACATGGTTTGGCCAACAAAACATCTATGGTGTGGGGAGGATAAAATCACCTCTTATCAAGCTGATGAATCAATATATTTCTGTAATTGTCAAATATCGGGCATTGCCACAATACATGATTGATATCCTGCTCGGNATATCCACACTGACATTTAGGATCAGCAATGAGATTAACCCTGAAAAGTGAGAAAGCCAAATGATAATGATTCCCTCAAAGTCGATTAATCCAACATATGACCCTGATAGGAAACCATTTACAAAATTATGTGACGAGATCTTGCACTAAAATTGTAATTTGCAATTATACAGACATATTTTGGGAAATAGATGTAAAAACATTGATTTTTTCTGAAATATTTGTAGTTGTTTGTAAAATTACTTTCCAAATACTATTTCGGCAAAAAAATAACAATATGGCAAATCATCTTAGCAGTATATTTGCAAAATTAATTTCACAAAGAAATTGTTTAATAATTGAGAAAAGAAATTCAGCTAGGGTAGATGTCCCAATTACTGTCACTGTCCCAATAACTGCCACTTTCATTTGTCTTATTTATAAAAATATATCGTATAAAAAATCATACTCATAATAAATTTTATTATTAAATTTGTACTTGGATTTACATAATAACACATATGTGTGTGCTTGGTAGTAAAAGATTAATAGTAATAAGTAAAAGTACAGTTTGAGTCTCAAAAACGCGATTGCGTAACTAGAAATGATGAAAAAGTTGCACTTACTAAACATGATAACTTTTTTATCTGATCTATATATCTATTATAAAATGAATGTTAAAGTATAGTTTAAATATCATTTTAGAGATATAACAAATAAATAAGTGATATTCACTTATTAAATTATAATAATTAACGGTGATAGTAATAGGAACAATATTCTTCGGTTTGTCCATATCATTGCCATCAGTAATAGGAACAAAAAAAGGTATTAGGTTCATATAACTGTCATTTGTTAAAGCTGTAACTCCAACCTTGAAATTTAACATGTGAAGTAAGAGTGAAAAGTTCGTCGTAGTGTAATAAATTTATTTATTTGCTCAATTAGCAAATATATTTCTTGTAATATATAGTTACTCATATTTTGTATACATTTTTTATTTTATTGTTTATGTAGCTATTCGGGAAAAAAGTTAATGATATAAAAATGAGAAGTAAAGATGCACAGAAACGTTGTTCCTACAGCAAGGAAAATGTTGAGTTAGCTTTAACAGCTATAAATTCAGGAATGAAAATTGCTGTAGCTGCCAGTAAGTTTGGGATTCCTCGGTCAACTTTAGTATCAAAAAAGTATAAAAAATATTCTGAAGGTAAACCTGGACCAGCAACTATATTAACGGAAGAGGAAGAAGATGTATTAGTTCAGTGGCTTTTTCACTGTAGCAAGAAAGGATTTCCTTTAACTAAGACAAATTTGATAGACAGCGTGCAATTATTTGTAAAAAAATTGAATCAAAAAAATTCATTTATGGATAATAGACTAGGGCGACACTGGTTCGAAGGTTTTATGCGTCGGCACAAGAATGTATCACAAAGACTTGCTGAAAATTTAACATTCAGTCGTGCAATTATCAGTGAGACAGGATTAAGAAAATGGTTTGACGAAGTTCTAAATTATTTAAAAGATAAAAACCTTACAAATATAGATCCATCAAGAATTTTTAATGGAGATGAAACTTGTTTTTTATTAAACCCAAAAGGAGGACCTGTGTTAATAGAAAAAGGTACCAAAAATGCATATAATATAGTCGATAATAATGAAAAAGAATCTATAAGTGTACTTATTATGGGGAATGCGACTGGCCAATTGGCACCACCATTAATAATTCTATTATATAAGAGAATTCCAAGTTATATTAACACAAAATTGCCACAGGGCTGGGCAGTTGGACGTTCAGAAAGCGGATGGATGACAGGCGAAATATTTTTCGAGTACATAGCCAATACATTCCACAATCGGATAATAAAAAACAATATACCACGTCCAATATTATTATTCTTAGATGGACATACTTTACATTTAACTATGCCATTATCTTATTTTTGCTCTGCAAATGGAATTGAAGTTATAGCTTTAAAGCCTAATTCTACTCACATTTTACAGCCTATGGATGTGGCTCTATTTGGGCCTTTAAAATGTTCTTGGAAAAAAAAGTAAATGAATATCGTAATCAATATGAGCAATTAAGTGTCAGAAAAGAAGATTTTGCTTTCTTATTAAAATATACTCTTGAAACTTTAAATTTGTCTGAAATTTTGAAAAATGGCTTTAGAGCTTGCGGCTTATACCCTTTTAATATAGATGCACTAGATTTTAATAAAATTTTTAATAAAAAAAAGTTAGAAAATACAATTCAGGACACAAATATAAAATATGAAGAACTTTTAATATATTTAGAGAAAGAAATAGAGCCAGACACATTACAAGAGTTTAAAAGGCAAAAGTCAGATACATGACATGGTAAAAGTGAAGATACTAGTCTTTTCAAAATATGGTATAAAATATCTAAAATAGTTAATAATATAACAATAAATTTAAAATCTAAAGATTCAGCTCAATCTATAGATAGTATAGAAGTTTGTGCAAGTTCTAGTCAAATAGAATTGTGTTCAAATTTGTTGCAAGAAAATGCTGCTGCTACTACTATGGATGTAAGAAAAGAAACAATTGCACACAATTTCAATAATTTGATCACTCACACAGAACCAAGCAGTAGCCAAGTTCCAGAAAACAATTTAAGCTTATTTGATCCAAATAAATTTCAAAAAATAGATTTAAATACTGTTTGCATTATAGACGAATATGGAAATGTTATTTTTGACGAAATATTTGATAAAGAAGAGTCCGAAAATGTATCTAACTATACTGTAGATATCTTAAATAAAAATACATCTTTAATTCAGTGTAAGCCACTTACTGACATTACGGATTTTTTTAATACAGATCAAAAGTTTAATAAAGACAGTGAATTGCACGCAATATCAACATTCCAAGATACTTTATTTTGGCCAAACAAAACTTTTCAAAAAAAAGAAATAGAAAAAAACTCTTCTAAAAAAAGAAAAAGACAGACAGAAACAATTCCCGCTGTAATCACTAGTGATGAGTGGAAAAAATACAAACTAGAAAAAGAGCTTTAAAAAATAAAAAAAGAAGAAGAAAAAAAGATTAAGAAACAAATTCGATTGCAAAAACAAAAACTAAAACAGGAGAAAGATGAAGAAAAAAAGAAGAAAAAAATAATAAAAAAACCAAAGACAGCAAAAAAAATCGCAACAAAATCATAAGAAGAATTTATGGACAAGTACACACTGATAATTAACCAAAGACTAATTGTATCACAAAATTTACTTTTAAGTTTCATGTTTCAATATTTAAAAGTTTAATAGTTTTTTAATTTATGACGTACTAACTTAAAGTTTTATTTCTTACATTTAAAAAAAAATGTAACAATTGTATTGAGAAATTTATTTTTAAATTTATTATTACAACATTTAAAAGTTTAATAATGTATTCATTTATAACTTATCTACTTAAAGTTTTATGTCTTACATTTAACCAAAAAATGTAACAAATTGTATTGCAAAATTTATTTTTAAGTTTAATGTTTCAACATTTGAAACTTACGAATTTTTTAAGCAAGAATTATGACTTTATAACTTACTTTAAAACTGTATTTGTTACATTTGCATATAAATAAATTATTTATAAAAATATACGATTGATAATTTCGACTACCTATAAACTCAATTTGCAGCAATTAATCTGATTTGGATAAAAAAGTGACAATTATAAAGTCTCAGTGAAAAGGACTGACTATAATTGAGTCACATTTAATGGTACTGACAGTTATTCGGTTATATTAGTGGCAGTTATATGTACTTAAGGTGACAGTAATAGAGTCAGTGGAGAGTTCATTGTATTTTAAATCAATTATTAATTAATTTTTTATATTTAATACATAAAAAAGTTGTTATCAATAAAAGAGAAGTTAAAAGCAATATTATATACTAAACTGGAATCATTTTTACATTAAACAACTCTTAATGTAATAAAATAAAGTTACGCGATAGCCTTAAAGTGGCAGTAATTGGGACATCTACCCTATGTGATGTTTAAAATATGTAGAAATATGATTGCATATGAAGAAATGCAAGAAATCGTTGTCACTCATGATGTCATATTTGTGCAATATTTTCACAATTTGCCTATTGGAGGTATATATTGTGAAAATGTATAACGACTTTTTCGCAATTTGTGACAAATATTATTTACAAAATTTTATTTCGACAAAACAGTTGCGTTATAGCGAATCATCTTAGTGCAATCATTGCAAAATCGTTGCCATTCATAATGCCATTTTTGTGCAATATTTTCACAAATGTGCCTATTAGGGGAGGTCTCTAGAAAGATTTTTATGAGAGAACCAGGATTTGGAGTTTCTATTGTGGAAGTATGTAAAGAACTTGGTTTCCTTGAATTGAGCTTTTTCAAGCAGATGACTTTCTGTTTCAATTTTGGCCTGTTTTCTAAAGATGTATGAGAAATCGAAAGAAGGAACCAAGATGTTACAAGAGGTTCTTAAATGAGCTATCTCCTTTGCATAGATATCCACTTTTTTGTTACAGGCACTATGAATGGGAATCCAGAAAAAGAAGAGTTTACGAGAGCTAGAGATAAAGTGATTTATGAGTTTTCTAATATCAAAAAGAAGAAAGTTAGAATTAATATTACTAAAACCCTTATTTAAGCTTTGAGAAGAGCACTCAGACAATCTGAATATATATAGGTACTGCCTTGAGAGTATCTCAAAGCGGTTTCAAGAGCGGTGATGATTGCAATNCATTCCGCCGTGAAGGAGGACATATGTTTGTGTAGGCAGATCAGTGAAGAAAGGTTCAATTCAAGTGAAAAACAAGTCGAGCGAACGCATTCATTTACGTGATTTTTGATCAGATGTTGCAAAAAAAGGACATTAGGATCATCAGAAGTCTTAAGAAGATGACCAAGCTCTGTATTGACTTCCGTTTCGGCAATTGAAAACTGATAATCATGTAAATAAAGGGCGAAGTTGTTTTCCAGTCTAAGGTTATGTCTGAAACTTTGCATTGCTTCAATCTGGCGAAGAAGTATAGTATTGGAACTATTTACGCATTTCAACCAGATCGGCGAACATGTGAGGCGGTTCACTGTGTTACATTACGTTGCTTCTAGTTGACATGCTTTTAATGAGAAATTTGTTACATAGAAGTTTAGCACGGTCTTGAAGTAGCAGGCATTTGGATTCGCCTAATAAAATATTAGTAGAGGTGCTGATTCTGTAGCTTAAAGCTACCCGCAGAGCTGCAAACTGTATTCGTTCGATTTTTAACATACAATGTTTCGAAGTAGGAAAATAGGTAAAACAATTATAATCAATTATTGAGCGTATTAGACTTTTAAATAAAACTATAAGTGTAAGAGGACCAGCTTAACGTATGCCACATATGAGTTTGAGTATATTCAATTTTTTGAAACAAGTATGACGGATATACTCAATGTGTTCGGTAAATTTAAGCTGATAGTCAAAACGAATACCCAAGAACTTGACTATGGTACTAGATCTAATGATGTGCTCCCCTACCTTAATAGAGCAGACACCCGGAGTTATTTCCTTTTTAGTAAAATAAACAAGAATCGTTTTTTCGGGAGATAGGGACCCATATAGCACGTAATATTACTGCAGTATCACAGTAAAATTGCAATATATTAGTAATATTAGATATTATAATATAATATTATAATAATATTATCGACATATTACATTTACATATAATAATAAAATATTATAGTAATATTGCATTGCATTTCAAGTAGCAATATTATATATATATCAAATGTTTTTATTATGTCTTCTAAAGGTTAGATATGTTATTTAACGTGATTTACTATTTAACACGTTGCATACATTGCATTGGACTATGAATAAAATATTTTGAAACTAATAAATTTTTGTATGATATGTCGAATATCTTTTTCAGTAATATTACTCAAACGTATGTATCACTCTGCATTGTACTATTTGAATAATTATTAATGAAAAATATATCCGTAACNTTCATAAAATTATATATAGA
>NW_018021690.1:34218-37390 GCF_002006095.1 Pseudomyrmex gracilis
CTGCTCCATTATTTTCAACAGCAAAAAATCGCCGAGCACGCAAACACGAGTCTAACCTTTATGCCTCTCACATAAAAACAACACATGCTATATAGTCAAAACTGTGAACATATGATCGTGACGAGTGTACCAACACAACAACAACAAAATTTTGATATTAGAGTGTACACAGCGCGCGAAATTCAAAGAGTCACCTTACTTTTTGATCACACCTCGTATGTATATGTATATATGTATGTATATGTGTATGTGTATGTATATATATGTGTATGCACTGTGACGTGGTATTCGCGCCGCTCTTTCCCCGTCACAAAAGTTAAAAATTTTCTCGGGAGCCTGGGAAAACGAGCTGAAAAATGAGCGCTAAGATCCTCCAGGGCTTGCATGCGTCCGCTTAGAATAGCGTTTAATTTTTTATTTTTCTCTTGTATGTAATTTCGGCGCCTCACCATCCTGAGGACATCGTGGGACTTTTCGCCAAGAACATCATGCTGTGCCCGAACAAGAGAGAGAGAGAGTAACGGACACGCAAAGTCTCACCTCAAGGTCACGCTGAGAGCAAGGGTAGATGACTGCATGCAGAGGCCACAGCGAAACATTGACGCTTTTTAGAACACGACGACCAACGAGCTAGCCTAGCAGAACGGGCGGAACGGCGGAACGAACCATCGACGAGCCGGCCTACGCCGAGATGCGCGGTCCAACAATCCTGCTGCATGGTTTCGAGAACACGCTGCTTATTTCATTACTGCATCTCACGGGTTGCCATCCCGACCCGCTGCTTTCTACTTTTGCTTGCGCTGCTGCATAATAGCGTAATAGATACTGCGAGCGTTCGAATTTTGCTGATCCTGCCACCTGCGAGTGAGCTTGCGAGCCGCACTACGAATCCTGCGGCCTGATTGGCCCACGCGACCTACCCCACGCGACCTCATCGCTGCCCGGGGTATCGACCGCTTATCAAACGAAATCTTCGTGCTCTTGGTCGCGATCAGCTGTGCTGCACACACACGTATCTCTCGGGCTTTCGTGTGTATGAGTAACTCCCGTGCCGCTCAACAAGTCTGTCGTGCCGCGATTTTTGTACTCGGGGTGTAGTGATTCAAGTCGTGAGAGTGACCCCGACTCTGAGTAAGCGAGCTCTTGGAGTGTTATTCCGGACGGAGGAGACAGGAGCATTCCGGAGAACAACGGACGATGGTGAGGTGCCCGTTTCATTACTGTTAGCCACGAATCCGCGTTGCACAGGCCTCGTGTCGAGGCTGGTCGTTTGTATCTCGCGTCTTGTTTACGACGGCAAGGACGTGTCCTTGGCCGTATTAGCAATTTTTTGACAGCGGCCAGAATCGGGCTTCACGGGGCTTCGTGGCAGTAGTTCGTAGGTTAAGTGCATGATCTTCGTAGTTTCGCGAATTATCGTCAAGCCCTGGAGTGGCGATACAACGCCAAGTAGCCTTTTCGCGTTGTTTGTTTTCGTCTGTTTCTTTTTTTTTGGTTAAGTGATCGTAATCGTTGTGCGTGTGTGCCATGATTTTCGTAGCGTACCGCTTGCGTACCGTCGGCGATCGTCTACCGACAGCGATCAGCTGACGCGGGAACAAATAGCGAAACGAAATCGGATTTTCTCGTGCGATCGGCTGGAGTGAAATGCGTGCGAGTCGGAGGCGGTGTCGATCGGAAGGAAATAACGTACCGAGCTAACGTGCGAATTAATGGTAAATTCGGGTGGTGAATTACCGGGACAATTATCGCCGACAAAGTCGCGAACGTACCGTGAATGCGTGTCGCATTTTAGCGTGTATAATTCGTCCGGGGAAATTCGCGTTCAAATAACGTATCGTACCGCCGATCTTCTTAGCGCCTAGACCGAGCGCGTCGTTAATCGTTCGGTAATAATCGAAAAACAAAATCAAGCCCCGACATCGCGCCCGCTTCGCTCCGTATTGCGAGTATTTCTTGAGTGCATGAACGTAGACTAAGAACTCGGCTCGAAATTATCTGCGGGCCTAGGGACACAAAACCGGCGAAAGCTGCGTGGCGAGGCGACCCGTTCGACCAAATCACGATCACCAGCGAAACAAGTAAGTCCGCGTTGATTTACGGCTTGTAAAGAGGCTGCTGCACGCTATTTTATCCCGGCGTATTGTTTGTAACCCATCTTGGCTTGCACCCGCTCGCCTGCTTAGCCTGCGTCTAGCTTGACGCCCTACAATTGCTATATTCTTGTGCCTGCACTTGCGATCTTTCAGCTTGAAGCAATTATCAAAGACTTCCGTTCAGTATTTTCGCGGTATCGTTCCGAGTAAATAATTTGTCTCGTGGATTAGCGTGATTCGGTCTGTCAATGATCGTAACCCGTCGTTTATTCTGTATTTTTTCTTTTATCTTATTTTGTATTATACTGTCGTATCTTACTCTTTCTCTTGTTTCTTGATATTATTTTATATTACATTTTCTTCTCTTTTCTACTATTCGTTACATGATTTCTTTTATATTATTTTGTATTAATCTTATCTTGAATTTCTGCCCGTGAAATACATTGTTAATTAATTATTAATTCATACTGGTTAACTCTGATTTTCCCCTCTTTATCTGAGCTTCATATCGCGAGGGTAAGGGACAGCCTGCATTACGAATTTGTATTCAACCTAGCCTCTCTCCGTTCAAATAGAGCTAGTCGACCCGTTGTGTCAAGCGACGCAGATTTTGATGCGGTCACGCATCTGGCGCCCAGAATTTTTACAAAGGATCCGTCGGCTCGGCGCAGTGGTGTGTGCGCCATTTTACAACCCTTTTCTCTCCTGCCGATACAGACGTTTCCGATCTCGCGGACTTCCGTCCGTGTCCCGATTTCGTACTTCCGTTTCGGGCGGGGCGACGCGAGAACTTCTTAAGAACTCAGAAAAACGTCACAGCATATATATGTACAGGGTGCGGCGCCAAAATCCGGACAAATTATATATGTTTTTCTAAATATGTTTTATTGCTACAATGAAAAGATTTACAAAATTTGTTTAGCTCCATTGTTTGTAAGGCCATAAATAATATATTCACNCAATATATCCCCCGCTTGCTTGAATGATCGTCTCCATTCTCGGTCTGAATCGTGCGCAGGCACGCTTTAATGCGTCACGGTCCATATCGGTGAATGCCGATACAATAGCGGCTCTCA
>NW_018021691.1:0-1357 GCF_002006095.1 Pseudomyrmex gracilis
TCGGAAGGTTCCCGCACCGACCGTGCCCGGGGCATTGGCCCAGGTACACCGACCGTCCCCTCGGCCGTTTTCACGGCCCACCGAAAGCCGTTTTCACGGCTCGCCGCTACCGCCGTTCTCACGGCGCACCGAAACCGCCGTTCTTACGGCGCACCGAATCCGCCGTTCTTACGGCGCACCGAATCCGCCGTTCTCACGGCGTACCCGGACATCTCTCGCTACGTCGTAGCCGTCCCGACCCGCCGACCGCGTGCACCACGTTGTGCCACGACCCTACGCGCCCGCGCACCGCGTCTCCGACGCCGACCCGCGTAACCGCGTTTGCCGTAATTGAATGTCCCCTCGATGTATATACTCGCGTCCCTCCCATCTTAGCAAGTAGGTTTCCGTCCCGTTCCCGCATCGGCCGAGACCGATAAGCGACAGTGCGCCCGCACCAATCCCAGACTGCGAACCGTTAATTTGTAAGGGCTTCAAGCCCCGCGTCGTCGTGGTATTGTAAATACGTTCCCCTTTAGTCAGTAAGATTCTGTTTTGTAACCGCGTCGGCAGAGACCGACCCGCGACCGTACGCGCGCACCAATCACGAGCCGCGAACCATTGTCCGCGGGAAGTAAGTTCCCGTTCCGTTTCCGCGCCAGCCGCAACCGTCTAGCAATAGTAAGCCCGCGCCAATCGCAGGCCGCAAAACCGCTGGACCGTAAGGGCTCCAAGCCCACGTCACTAAGACATTGTATATAGTTAAATTAAGAATATATTAGCATTGAGTTACAGCAGTAAATCGAACGTGTCGCAATCTCTTCCTTCCCCTCACCCGAATCCTGGTCTGACCGAGCTGTCCGGCAGGCGGAAGGCCGGGCAAGCCGCGCGTAACACGGCGGCTCCGTTACAAAACTTTATATCACAAAAGACGTCTCTGGCACAATTTAAAACACAGCCAGCATATGTTGTTTTGAAAATTTTTTTATTTATTAGTACGCACGTTTTCAAAAGCACTTCTAAGAGACAAGACAAAGCAATTTTACGTTACAAGAAACGCCTCCGGCATTATAAATTTAAAATATAGCCAGCACACATCAACTAATAAAATACTTCATACTAAGTTTTACACCAGCACACGTTTTCACCAATGCTTCTGGGAAAAAAGACAAAGCAATTTTACTGTCAAAAAAATGCATGTAACATTATTTTAGATTAAACTTATTTAAAATAAAGACAGCATGCGTTGGCAGTTCCTAATAAGTTTTACACCAGCACACGTTTTCAACGCCTCTGGGAGAAAAAACGAATCAATTTTATGTCACATGAGACGCCTCTGGCATTATAAATTTTTAAATATAGCCAGCACACGTCAACA
>NW_018021691.1:2242-4936 GCF_002006095.1 Pseudomyrmex gracilis
TGCTAGCAAACGTGTACACGAAACGTAGTTTAGACTATTTTTCTATTGTAGGCTTCCAAATCGTAGTCTAATAGTCTTATTACATTCTTCAATGTTGTGTCTGTGACCGGGGTTAGGTATGTTTTAGGTCAAGGACTTACTCTTAGATGAACAAAGTCACGGTCGCCAGCTGCTGACAGCCCTCAACAGCAAGGGATGATGCCCTTTGTCCTTCTCCGGGATGGATTAGCCCTCGGGATCTCGGGATCAGGTAGGTTTTCACAAGCACGCACTTGCACTTGTAATTAACGTATATACACAGTTTACTACAAAGTAAGATTATACTACGTTTATTGTCCAACGTATCACAGTACATGAATCACTAGTATTTAAAATAATAACGCCGAGTTTGATTTTAATAACGTTATAACTAAAAACGAGTCGCCGAAGCTTGTTATATCGCACGCGTAAAGATAGAACCATCTATGCTGTACGAGCTTCCGAGAGCAACTAACTGCCAAGATGGCTGTCCTTTCTTCTTCGGCCTTAAAGGTCCCGCTCACACGGTCGCGTGTAGGCCGTGCCTTTAGGTTCATTCAGCCGAAGAAAAGAACTTGTCCAGAACTTAAAACTTTACCCGATCGCGAACTAAGCGTGATTTTCACTATCTTTACATTCTCCCGGTATAGGAAAATAAGGTTTTACTTGAATAATTAGTTAACTAACAAATTATTCAAACTGTTCAATTAAGACAAAATTTTGTTATGGGGACATTCTCCTCGACTCCTACTTTTAGGCCATAACCGAATTTTCTCTTAATTACGATTTTTACAAAAATTTTTAATTTTACCGATTAATCAATTTATTCACTCCAAAATTATTTGTGACACTTCATAAAACCTTATAGACCCATTTTTAAGCCTTAACTGACTTTTTTCATTCTTTACACTACTTAATCCGACAAAGGTTTGCTCTCACGCTTAAGTCGCCTTCGCGTTTACCTTAACCTAAATAAAATCCAGACGCTAGTTACTTTTAGTCACAAAACAAAATAACCTAGTAAACAAACAAGAAACAACCCGAACGCTTGGGTTATACAAAATAAAACACTTAGATCACACAGTGGTGATAAAACCTAGATACTAGCGTCTAACAAAAAACAGAACGACAAGTACAACTCAAAATAATAAAAATAACCGCTTAAGCCTTACACTTGGCTTTTCCCACTTCTGCATCCTTAGCGCAGTACCTTAACAACAAAAGGTTTCCTTAACTACGCATCTTTATTTTCTAAACTTACACTCTAATGACAATAATCCCTTTTTCTTTTCAGGATTGTTTTGGTTATTGTCTATACACGGTGGATACGTCAAAACACGAGCCTTTGGCTAGTTTGACCTTTTCTTAACCTAGTCTTGGGCTCGCACACAGGTAAGTATATGTTTTTGTATTAAATTACACTTAACATAAAGTTTATTTAATTCCTCTCTTTTTCAGGAACTGGTTTTCGTGAGTACTTCGTCCAGTACTTCCTCCAGGATTCTCTCCGTCCACTTGGTCGCCTCCTTCCGGAGTTCCTCCTTTTCTTTTTGCAGCTGTGCGCTGACTAGGACGTCTCTGAGTGTTGGCTGGTTTCCTGTGGTTTCACGCCATGCTACCAGACGCATGCCTGGTCCCGGCTCTGGTGACAGTGTCTATGGCAGACACTCGTTGGTTTTTATACATAACTCTTGAACTTCAAATACCAGTACACTAAAAGTAGAGGTGATTGTAACATCAAAAATTTTTGTTAAAGTTTTGATATATTGAAAAGTGTCTGCCATTCATTTTATTATTTTCTTTAATTCTGTAGAGCCGTTTTTCTATTCGAGCAATAATTACGAAGAATAGTCTAAAGTACGTATTGCTCGTTCGATCGGTAATAACAGGAAGGTCCAGGACCCTCTTAAGGATAATGTTTATGGCTTCTCTAGTGTGCGTGGCTTTCCTGGTGTCATAGAAGCCATAGACGGAACGCATATACATATTTTTGCACCTAAAGAAAATCCAGAAGCATATATAAATCGAAAAGGTCGTCATTCAAGTCAGCTCCAGGTAATTAATATTCTATTAGGAGTATAAATAAATTTCCGCCGTTTGACAAAAGATGGTCTCAATAGTATGTTATTGTTAAAATTGTCAAATGCTGTAAAACGTCATATCGTAGGATTGGACACCTGCTAACAACATAACCTTGAAATATTAGCGATTTTGTATCAGCATCATATATCTTTTTTTGTGCGAATATGTCGAGTTTTGAGCCGAATAAACGTCATCTGCGGGAGCTTTTGATTTACTTCTTTAATTTGAAGAAATCTGCAGCTGAGGCGCATCGATTGCTTGTAGAAGCATATGGTGAGGCTGCCTTAAGTGAAAGAAGTTGCCGTGAGTGGTTTCAAAGGTTTAAGAACGGTGAATTTGACGTCGAAGACAAAGAACGTAGCGGAAGGCCAAAAGTGTACGAAGACGCGGAATTGGAATCATTATTGGATAAAGATTCGTGCCAAACGCAAGAAACACTTGCCTTTACATTAGGAGTGACTCAACCAGCAATTTCACATCGCTTAAAATCATTAGGAATGATTCAAAAGCAAGGAAATTGGGTTCCATATGAACTGACGCCGAGAAACGTTGAACGCCGATTTTTCACATGTGAAATGCTGCTTGCCAGGCATA
>NW_018021691.1:5911-7564 GCF_002006095.1 Pseudomyrmex gracilis
ACACTGGTAGGATTATTATAAAGACAAATATAGAAAACATATATATAATATTATATTGAAAATATTTAATAATATGCAGAAAAATACATTTTAAAATTATTTTTTTTTGTGTGCTTTTAATAAAAACGAAACAATGCACATATAAGAAGTATACATATACAGGGTGAGTCATCTGAATTTATCACCTCCAATAACTCGTTTGTGCGGCCAGAAATCGAAAAAAGTTTCATATAAAAGTTGTAGGGTTTCAAAGCGGAACCAAAATGGCGTACCTTTCAACTTTTGATTTTGACCGAAACTGGGTTACTTAAATAGGAAGTAGTTTTTTTAAAATGGAAACTCCGCTTTTTGACACAGGAAAATGAAAAAGCGAAAATTTTTACGTTTAGATATAACCTTGGCTGTTTTAAAATTTTCAAGATGGCGAACAAAGATTGCGGACAAAAATTTTAATCAACCGATTTGCACCAAATTAAGTTTACGAGGGTTTTTGGGGTTGGTGATTACGAATCTGAAGTCAGATTTGCAAAATTTAAAATGGCGGATCTAAGATGGCGGACCAAGATGGCGGACGAAATTTTTAGCCGAAATTAATAGAAATTACTACTCTTAGCACTACCCAGGAACAACGGCGTGGACGTGGTAGTTTTTTGTTCCTTTTGGGGGTGCTTTATTTACGTGAGTCCCCTTGCCTCTCACTATCGGGGTGCTTTATTTACGTGAGTCCCCTTGCCTCTCATTATCGGGGTGCTTTATTACGTGAGTCCCCTTGCCTCTCACTATTGGGGTGCTCTATTTACGTGAGTCTCCTTGCCTCTCACTATTGGGGTGTTTTATTTACGTGAGTCCCCTTGCCTCTCACTATTGGGGTGTTTTATTTACGTGAGTCCCCTTGCCTCTTACTATCGGGGTGCTTTATTTACGTGAGTCCCCTTGCCTCTCACAATCGGGGTGCTTTATTTACGTGAGTCCCCTTGCCTCTCACTATCGGGGTGCTTTATTTACGGGAGTCCCCTTGCCTCTCACTATCGAGGTGCTTTATTTACGTGAGTCCCCTTGCCTCTCACTATCGGAGTGCTTTATTTAAGTGAGTCCCCTTGCTTCTCATTATCGGGGTGCTTTATTTAGTTAATTTGTAATTTCAAACAGTTAATACGCTAAGTAGTACACTTAGCGAATTAACTGTTCGAAATTCCGTCCATTTTCTTGAATGCATAGGTCGATACGTTTTCTGAATGTTGTGACTGTTCTCAAAAAAATTTCTTGAGATATTGCGGCACAAGCAGTCCGAATACGTTCCTTCATGTTCTTCTTGGTTGTTGGTTTTTTGCTATAGACAATATTTTTTAGCATTCCCCACAGGAAAAAATCAGGAGAAGTTATATCTGGCGAACGAGGAGGCCACGCGACTGCGCCCAATCTCCCAATCCACCTACCATTGTATCGGTTATTCAAATAATTTCTTACAATATTTGAATAATGTGCTGGCGCACCATCCAATTGTAGCCACATCCGTTCTCTGGTGAATAAATCAACGTCTTCCAATAGTTGCGGTAAATCGTCTCAAAGAAACTGCAAAAAGTTTTGTCCGTTAACGTTTTCTTCAAAAAAATAAGGACCTATTAAATAGCCATTTACGATGCCACACCAGAC
>NW_018021691.1:8214-9738 GCF_002006095.1 Pseudomyrmex gracilis
TAGATACAAATAAGCGGAGATATCGTTGCTATTTAAGCATTCACGTCTGCTTTATGATTGCAGGATGATAGTCATGGTCATAGCAACCTAGCGGAAGAGCTACATACGAACTAGTCGCGCATAACTATGAATGTCTGAAAGTCAACCGATTTTTACTAAATTTTGTACACGGGAGTTGGTGGGGTTATAACACGATTATCATTAACATCACATTTATGATGGTATCGACCTATGCATTCAAGAAAATGGACGGAATTTTGAACAGTTAATTCGCTAAGTGTACTACTTAGCGAATTAACTGTTTGAAGTTACAAATTAACTAAATAAAGCACCCCGATAATGAGAGGCAAGGGGACTCACGTAAATAAAGCACCCCGATAGTGAGAGGCAAGGGGACTCACGTAAATAAAGCATCCCAATAGTGAGAGGCAAGGGTACTCACGTAAATAAAGCACCCCGATAGTGAGAGGCAAGGGGATTCACGTAAATAAAGCATCTCGATAGTGAGAGGCAAGGGGACTCACGTAAATAAAGCACCCCAAAGGGAACAAAAAACTACTACGTCAACGCCGTTGTTCCTGGGTAGTGCTAAAAGTAGTAATTTCTATTAATTTTGGCTAAACATTTTGTCTGCCATCTTGGATCCGCCATTTTAAATTTTGCAAATCTGACTTTAGATTCGTGATCAGCAAAAACCCTCGTAAATTTAATTTGGTGCAAATCGGTTGACTAAAATTTTTGTCCGCCATTTTTGTTGGCCATCTTGAAAATTTTAAAACAGCCAAGGTTATATCTGAACGTAAAATTTTCCGCTTTTTTATTTTCCGGTGTCAAAAAGGGGGGTTTCCATTTAAAAAAAACCACTTCCGGTTGAAGGAACCCACTTTCGGTCAAAATCAAAAGCTGAAAGGTACGTCATTTTGGTTCCCCCTCAAAACCCTACAACTTTTATATAAAACTTTTTTCGATTCCTGGCCGCACAAACGAGTTATTGGAGGTGATAGATTCAGATGACTCACCCTGTATATATTTACAAGAAGAAACAAAAATATAACTGTATTCAAACTTATAATATCGTATGCCTGCCGTTTTTTCCCCTCGAATTTCACGCTTCTACCTACAAAAAGGGACTGCGTTCTTTCAAATCAATTTCTTTTGTATATGTTTTCTTGTAAGAAGACCTTCGGACTGCTTGTGATGCTAGAGCCGATGCATATTTTTAAATGTAAACGAAATATGTTTTTCTTCGTCGATAATAAAACACAAATGTTCTTGCGGAAAAGTAAGTTTTATACAATGTGCTTGGTGCACAACAGTATTATGTTTTACTTGCTTTTATGATTGTTATCATCCTACAATGTGTAAAACTACAGAGCAACAATGATACATTACTGTTAATGTAAATACATATATGTACACTTCTTTTATTTGCATTGTTTTGTTTTTATTAAAAGCACACAACAATAAAAATAGTTTCAAAATGTATTTTTCTGCATATTATTAAATATTTTCAATATAATATTA
>NW_018021691.1:10943-16148 GCF_002006095.1 Pseudomyrmex gracilis
AATCGTACGGTGTCGAATAATTTGGTGTCGAATAAATCTGTGTCGAATCGAGCGGTGTCGAATCGTACTGTGGTCAATAGAGTATCACCCGTTCAATTCATGACTCTCGAGTTTTCCGGCTATCAGCATTACAGGAATATGTCAACGATAGAACACAATTTTCAAATGTCACACATATGATTAGATATGGTGCTTATGGATTACATCGGTATATTTTAGTATCTTATTATGATGATGGCCATCTCACAGAGCAGCAAAGAAATTATAATTTTTGCCATTCTTCTATCAAAGTGGTAATAGAAAGAGCATTTGATCATTTAAAAGGACGCTGGAGAAGTTTGCTACATGTTCTGGCAGTAAATGACATAGAGTTTGCTCCTTATCATATATTTGCATGTTGTGTACTGCACAATATTTGTTTGCTTCAAAATGATGAGTTAAAGTTGCGAAATTACCTTATCTAATAAGAGAACAAAGAGAGGTACAAGAAGAAAGAGTTATTGAGTGTAATAACAGAGATGCTGCAGTAATAAAAAGAAACAACATATGTGCAAATTTAAATATGAGAGACATATAAACAGAAATAATGAGAAACATATATGAAAAATATAAAATATACATTTATATTTATTTTTATATTAATAGTTATATATTATTATCCATTAATTATTTAGCAGAATGGTATATGGGCGGATGTTGGAAGCTCACTCAAAAGTCAGTCAGTCATTCATACATATTATTTATTTTTATATTTCAATTAAAAAAGTAGTGTATGTATACAAGTACATTATATATACAAGTCTAGATAAATAATAATGTATGTGTCAATAATTTCTTNATGTACAACTTTATTGCAAAATACAAGTTACAATCAATATATATTTTATATCTATATATCACAATATCTTTTATAAAAGTAAAAAACGTGCAATTTGCTATTTTATATATTATATTTATATAATTATATTATTATCGTAACATTTTTTAATTAAGTGCTTTAAGAAGACAGATTGCACTTCTTTAGTCTTTTTGATAAATAAAAACTTAGTAAGATATATCGGCATACAACAATAACAAAAATTAGTTTTTAAACTTATTGTGACATAAAGAAAAACAAATTAACATATTGGTAGATATAAAAGTTGCTACCGTAAAGCTATTATACTAATATGCAATCTAGAAAATTGCTGGAAACATACTATAGAGAACGCAGTATTTATAGTAATTGTTGGGAAATCAAGTATAGTGAGGTAATAGAGTCGTGTTAGGAAATTTGTGAAGAAAGGTGTAATTAGTATAAGGTCGCGTACGTGGAAATTAGGAAGTTAAAGCGTAAGATAATCACGTATGTTTGATTGAGACACAGTTAAGTGTATTGTAAGAAGAGAGTGTTGCTTGATCAGCAAGGACGGCAGATCCGTCTCCGAGAGCTGATCAAGCAAGGATGAGCGAGTTGCTCGATCAACTCGCTCAACGTTGTTTATGGTAAAACAAGGTGATGCTCTCAATTCGGTGATATAAGAAGTGATGTGACAGAGTTAAGGGCAAAAGTTCGAGAGCTATCGCCGAGTCGTCGTACTTGTATTAAGAAGCTAAATCGTCAAATAAAGTTTATTAAACTGTTGAGCAAGGCGAAGTTACTTCTCCCCGAATCCAAACGGAAAGATCCTGTGAAAAGAATCCAGTACCGTCGTAGCGATACAACATTTTGGTGGCAGCGATGGAATAGATCGAAACAGTCAGGAAGACACGATCTATCAAGCAAGAATCCAGAAGACCGATTTGGGTAAAGAAAAGGAACGGCGGGTAAAAGGTAGTAAAGAAAATTCTTTTATTCGAGGGTCACGAGTCAATTTATTCACGTGCTAAATTACAAGTTAAAAACACGGGTGACCAGTGAAAGAAAGTTCCTTGGCACCTGTAACAAAAAAGAGGCAAGTTAGTCTCACGTTACGAGCGATAGCACTGACCTACGGCAATTGAAACATTGTGCGACGACGCAAGCACACAGCCGAAGAAAGCAAAAAGCGCGGCTAACTGGCAGCGGGTTTACCACAGCATAAAGATACCACGGTAACCCAGGCAAAAAAAAGCAGAGAAAACTGAAGGTCAAGGCGACTGCGGCAAGGAAGCAGAAGCAGCAGGACAAAAAAGACCAGGACCAGCACTACAGAAAAATTCTTCGAGTTGAGTACCTCGAGGAGCAGTGTACGCAAAAACGCAACGTAAGCAGAGTAGCAGCGGCATCGGCGGACGGCGGCGGTAGAAGCGGCAGAAAGCAGTGGCGACGGCATCAAGGGACCAACCGCGGAACCAAAGGCGCCCTGAAGCTGAGATGCGTCAATTACTGTAAGTTAAGTTTTAGATTGTAAAAGAGCGAACGGACAAGCAAATATCTGAAAACTGGCATTTACGACAATCCGACAGTTGCGAAGGTAGTCGCGAGGTTCATACTGAGCCAGTAAACCGAACTAGAAAATTTATATTGTCACAAGAACCAAGAACCGCGCCGGCTGCATTGTATCAACAACCGAATATATTTAAGCAAACGTTAGTGTTTTGTGATAGCGACACAGAATTACTACCATGATAAAAAAATAACCGGAATTTATTCATAAAAAGAAAAGTACATGTTTATTCTTCAAAATTCAAGTTGTCCCCTTCAAAGTAGTCCCCGTCGGTTGCGATGCACTTGTGCCAGCGTTTGATCCACCCCTCGAAGCTTTTCTGGAAGTCGGTTTTTGGTATAGCCATTAGTGCCTCCAGCAATTTTACCTTTATTGCCTCCACACTCTCAAAACGAGTTCCTCGCAGTGGTTTTTTGAGTCGATCGAATAGGAACAAGTCACATGGTGCCAGATAAGGTGAATTGGGCGGTTGTTGAATGGTATTGGTGTTGTTTATGACGAGAAACTCACGAATAATCAACGCATTATGAGATGGCGCATTATCGTCATGGAGAATTCACGAGTTGTTGCCCCACAAAGCAGGTCATTTTTTGCGGATAGCTTTGCGTACGGATCCGAATGATATGTTGGTGGTCTCAGCTATCTCCCTTATTGTCAATTTGCAATTTTCGATCAACAATTGTCGGAATTCATCGACGTTTTCATCAGTTTTCGATGTCAATGGCCTCCCAGGACGAGCATCGTCCTCAACAACCTCACGACCACTTTTAAAGCGTTCATACCACTGGTACACCTGTGTTTTCGATAGAGTATNGTCACCATAACACTTTTGTAACATTTTTAATGTGTCGGAACACTTAATTTCATTTTTATAGCAAANTTTAATGNAAGAACGNTGTTCAAGTTTTGAATCCATTGTAAAAGTCGCCGCGACGTAAAAACTTGATGTAAAAAAATCACTGTCATAAAGGTAAATGAACAGCTGATAAGCAGAAGCTTGGCATGGGTGTCCGTAACAGTGCTGCCAACGTGACACAAACAACAGAATTCTAAATCGATAAGCCCGCGAGGTTTAACTTAAAAATTCCGGTTATTTTTTTATTATGGTAGTATATCTAATCGTGGTAACCAAACGGGAATTTCCATTTGATCTGGACGGTAGCATTGCCGGACATCTGCGAAACGGTGGAGTCACGAGCTCACAGACGCGATTACTCTCTAGTATCGTTTGAAAGTGAAGTGTTTCGTGCAAGAGATCAGGTCGGAATGAATAGCGACAACGTTGAACAAACAACCGATGAGCGCAGAATAAACCATGCTCGAGAGGAAGTCGACCAAAAAATTAACCGAATGCGTAACGCATTGGTCGGGGATAATTCCGCGGGGAACGAAGCCGCGGGAACGAGAGAACAGAGTCTTAGTCCAACAGAAGTGATGTTGCGACAGTTGGTGCAATCGTTTTACTTATTAAGTACGCGTAAGACCACGGTGACAAGACACGTGAACGAACTACGTGACAGACAACATAATCCGCGGGCACTGGGAAACAACGAGCCGTTAAGACACGACAATACGTTAAATGTAACTTACGGACGAACGGCCGCGGACGTACGCAACCAAACTGCACATTTACTCGGATATATAACGCTGAAGGAAGCGCGTGGAATGATTCCCACGTTTGATGGGAAATCACAAACGCAGTTGCGGGAATTTCTAAGCGCGTGTAGTTATGCGGTAAAATATATAAACCCGGTAGACGAGCAAACGTTACTGGAAGCTATCCTGTGCACTAAGTTAAAGGGACAGGCACTCCTAGATTTTGAAACGCGGGATATACACAGTTTTGAGCAGTTGAAATTTGAGATAGAAACCACGTATTCAGCAAAAAGAGGTACAACTGAATTACAAATAGAGTTCAGCTTAGTAAAACAAAAAAATGACGAGAGAGCGCTAAATTGTGGTCAACGGGTAAATCAACTCGCGATGGAGCTTTATGAGTCCATGATAGAAGGAAAAGAGCGAACTATGAATCAAAAGCGTACGATTTTGGAAACTGTTAAAGAACAGGCGTTGCACCACTATCAAATAGGATTGCGAGAAGATTTAAGATTAATTGTGCGGTCGCGCAGATATGACACGCTCCAGGAGGCAATAGCCGGGGCAAGCGCGGAGGAAAAGGCCGCGGGAATAAAATCAAGAAATAGAACGCAGTATCAGGCACGTAGTGGCAATAAAAATTACAATTGTTATAAATGCGGCAAGACCGGACATTTTGGACGAGAATGTCGGTCTGGAAAGGTGTCTTTACCTAAGCCAAGTGGCAACCGGTAAATGCAATAGAAAAACACTGTAATTATTGTAAAAAGACAGGACAACTACGAGAAAACTGCTGGTCGCTGAATGGCAGGAAAAACGATAAACATTACACCGCGCAAAGGGAAACAAAACGCGCGGCACGAGAAAAGAAAAGCCGAAGCGACAGTAGCGTAACGTCAGAAAGTGACAAAAGAAAGAAGAAATCTGTCTCCGTAGCAGAATTACAGATGACCGAGGCAAATACAGCACAAGCAGGGTTAGATTTAGCTGTAGTACCGAGAGAGGCAAAGAGAGGCAAAAGAGGCCAAGTGGAAATGTTGTATGATACAGGGGCAACAGTCTCACTGATAAAGCAAAAATATCTGAAAGGCGAAACACCGGCAGATAAAACCGGGTGATACTCTATTGACCACAGTACGATTCGACACCGCTCGATTCGACACAGATTTATTCGACACCAAATTATTCGACACCGTACGAT
>NW_018021691.1:16648-18799 GCF_002006095.1 Pseudomyrmex gracilis
CGAATCGTACGGTGTCGAATAATTTGGTGTCGAATAAATCTGTGTCGAATCGAGCGGTGTCGAATCGTACTGTGGTCAAACGGAACCCGCCCGATAAAACCAAGCTAAAGATAACCGGAGTTACCGGGCATAAAACTTGCGTAATTGGAAGAATTAAGGCACATATACAATTGAGAAACAGAAGAATAAAACATGCAATATATGTGGTAAGAAACGACTTTCCAATTAAGTACCAAGGAATACTTGGAAGTAATTTCATTAGGAAATATAATGCCGTACATAACTACAAGGAAGGACGGCTTGAGGTAGGTAAAGATTCGATGACACTGCGTCCGTATCAAAGCGTAGTCTTGCAACCAAGAAGCAAAACCATCGTACAGGCAATCACGGATAGCAATCAGGTCGGCATAATAGAAGCAGAGGAAACACGGCCTGGAGTATTCATAGAATGTTGTCTAGTACAGCCGGAGAAATATTTGTGCCCAGTAAGTATAATAAACACTACAGAAGAAAGAGTGGAAATAAGTACACCACGAGTAAAAGTAGGAGAACTAAGCGAAGACGGGGAAGAAAAAAACGAAGTTTTAAGCGTAAGCGTCGAAACGGAAGGAAAGGCGCGAAGTGAAAAAGTAAAAGAGGCGCTACGCATGCAGCATCTAAATACGAAAGAAAAGCAAGCCTTGTTGGAAATTTGCGAAGCGTACAGCGATATATTTTATTTGGCAGGAGAACCATTGACTAAAACTAACGCAGTGACACACAGGATACGGGTAAAAAGCGACACCGCACCAATCAGCATTAAACCGTATTGTTTGCCAGAAAAGAATAAACAAGAAGTTGACCGGCAGATCAAAGAAATGTTAAAAAATAAGATAATAAGAAATAGTAAGAGCGAATGGAACGCACCACTCTTAGTCGTGCCAAAGAAAATAGACGCGTCGGGCGTCAGAAAGTTGAGAGTCGTTGTAGATTTTAAACGGCTGAATAATGTCACGATCAGAGATTCATTTCCGTTGCCGAATATAACTGATATACTCGATCAGTTAGGGAATGCCAAGTACTTTTCAACCCTTGATCTAGCTTCTAGATATCATCAGATACCAATGGAAGAAAAGGATAAATCAAAGACGGCGTTTTCAACACCGTACGGGCATTATGAATATAATAGGATGCCTTTTGGGCTGAAGAATGCGCCGGCAACATTTCAAAGATTGATGAATGCAGTCTTGATAGGGCTGCAAGGAATAAAGTGCTTTGTCTACCTAGATGACATAGTTATACACGGGGCCAGCCTAGAAGAACACGAAGACGAATAAAGGATGTATTTGATAGACTGCGAGAGTATAATCTCAAGTTACAACCAGATAAGTGTGAGTTCTTTCGAAAGGAGGTGACGTATTTAGGTCACGTAATTACGGAAGAAGGAATTTTGCCAGATTTAACGAAGGTGAGTGCCGTAACAAAGTTCCCTGTGCCGGAAAAAGTAAAACATATCCAAGCGTTTATCGGACTAGGAGGTTACTATCGCAAGTTCATTGATCAGTTTTCAAGAATTGCAAAGCCGTTGACACAGCTGTTGCGGAAGGGAGTCGCGTTTAGCTGGGGTCAGGAACAGCATTGCGCGTTCGAAACTTTGAAAGAAATGTTGAGTAACGCGCCGTTACTTGCGTATCCAGATTTTTATCGAGAATTTATTGTCACGACAGACGCGTCGGGTTACGCTCTCGGTGCAGTATTGTCACAGGGGGAAATAGGTCGCGACAAGCCGATAGTGTATGCTAGCCGAGTGTTAAATAAGGCAGAACGCAACTACAACACTATCGAGAAAGAGTTGCTCGCTATCGTTTGGGCCGTGAAACATTTTAGGCCGTATTTATGTGGAGCAAAATTCAAAATTGTGACAGACCATAGAGCATTGGTGTGGCTGTTCAATGTGAAAGATCCCGGATCGCGGCTCGTGCGCTGGCGTCTCAAGTTGGAGGAATACGATTACGAGGTAGTGTATAAGAAAAGGAAATCTAACACTAACGCGGATGCACTGAGCCGGAGTCCCGCGGAAGCGAACGCGTGCGAGGCGAACGAGGTAATGAAAGAGACAGAAGAGAACGAAGTGAGTGAGACATGTGAGCTCACGGAGGAGGAACAAAGACA
>NW_018021691.1:18859-21084 GCF_002006095.1 Pseudomyrmex gracilis
ACGTACGTTGCAAAGTGTGAATCATGCCAGAAGAATAAACTTTCGCGGAGAATAAAATCACCTCTAGTAATTACAGATACACCACGGGAGCCGTTCGAGAAGTGTGCTTTGGATATTGTCGGGCCGTTACCGATATCAAGTTACGGAAATACATACTTGCTTACGTTCCAGGACAGTCTTACGAAATTTAGTAAAGCGGTGCCGATACCGAATCAAGAAGCCGCGACCGTAGCGAAAGAATTTGTTACAAAAATAATATGCGAACACGGCATTCCGGGAACTGTGTTAACTGATAAGGGTACAAATTTTGTTAGTGAGCTATTTAGAAACGTATGTAAATTACTGAAAATAAGTAAAGTGCAAACGACTGCGTATCACCCTGAAAGCAACGGGGCACTGGAGCGTTCTCATAGAACATTAACGGAGTATATCCGCCACTTTGTAAATGAAGACCAAACGGATTGGGACGAGTGGGTGCCATACGCAATGTTTGCGTATAATACCCCGCCGCACACGGCAACGGGGTGCACGCCGTTTGAGCTCGTGTATGGAAGGCAGGCGAAGTTACAGACGGCGTTGGCTAAGCCGCCTTCGACTCAATATAACTTAGAAAATTGTGTACAAAAATTAAAGGAAAGATTACGCGCCACGAATCGCGTATCTCAAGTAAAATCTCAAAGAAGAAAAGGAAAAGGCCAAGCAGTATTTTGACAAGGGTGCAAAAGCAGTTACATTCAAGATCGGTGATAAAGTGTTAATGTATGATGAAACGTTACGCAGGGGCCGATCTAAGAAGCTAGAATCTAAATGGACAGGACCGTACGAAGTGGTTGCGAAAGTAACTGATGTGACGTATACAATTAAAGCCAAGAGGCGCACACAGAATGTGCACGTAAACAGGCTAAAAGCATTTGTAGACAATTAAAAAAAAAACACTTACCGAGCGCTTCACTCTGAATCAATGGTGATAGTAATAGGTGAAGCGGGTGACGGGAACCCCAGACAGATCACATCTGAGTCATCGGGGGAGGCCGGTGAGGGGGATCCCAGGTGGATTATTTCCGGGACATCGGGGGAGGCCGGTGGTGGAGGCCGCACCGTCAGGATGACTACCTCGTTATCCTCGGGGTTAGGTTATAGCGGTGGTGGACCCTCAGGGGTGCGCGGCGTGGCTGGTAAGGTCGAAACATCCGAGGACATTGCGTCATTGCCGTCCTCACTCGCGAAGGATCGGGGGAGGCTCCGCAGCCAGACCGACACCAAGCACATGTAACAAGGGGGCGCGGAAAGGCACGACGCACACCGTCGGAAACCGAGTAAAAACAATTCATTCGACATGATTTCTTTTCTCGAGATCGAGTTAATGGTCGGACGACTGACAAGACACTGACGCTCGTTTTCGCAGGAATCACGATAAAAAAAATGGGTTAAAAAAAATCGTGGAAAAGGTTGCGGTACTAAGAATTAGTTGTAAAGACACAGCGTAACACGCTAAATTGAACATAGCGATGAGTTTATCGTGACACCA
The DNA here is from genome assembly GCF_002006095.1 of Pseudomyrmex gracilis. Lineage (NCBI taxonomy): Eukaryota > Metazoa > Arthropoda > Insecta > Hymenoptera > Formicidae > Pseudomyrmex > Pseudomyrmex gracilis. Next base: position 20,388 of record NW_018021691.1, read on the forward strand.
CCGTCCGCGGTTCCACGTGCAACGCTGAGTAAGCGTTAGCTGTTTTAAGAAGAAATGAGCGACAACTTCCGTGTAGTAGAAGTGTTCGGATGTGTGTCTGCATGCAAATGTTTTGTTTCTTTTTCTGTAATAGTTTTTTTTTTAGGGTACTGCTAGTTTGTGGCATTGGTGTAGCCAAGGGCTATGAAATCAGAGAGTTCGATCAGGAACCGGAAATCTATTTCGAAAAAATAGGAGAGTATTACCGCGTGGAGTCGGACTGGAAGGTCGCAATTAGCGTAGATGTAAGCACTTTGCGACATAGGTATAATCAGTTACATGAGTTCACTGAAAAAAACTCAGTATTATTGTAAAGAGCTAGAGTACCTCGATAACGTTGCGAAAGTAAATTGCGAAAGCATGACCGCGTTATTGAATAAAGACAAGGAGCAATTAAAAGCAATGTTAGCACACATTAACTTCTTGGAAAGTAGTAGTGCAGTCGGTAAAAAGCGAGGTCTGGTAGACAGAGTTGGTTCTCTGGCTAAGTATTTGTTTGGTGTAATGGATGCTAATAGTGAAAAATTAATAAACGATCAACTGGACGCGCTAAATGCCGGCCAGGAAATTTTAAACGGGGCCGTAAAGAGCCAGCTCCGGGTGTTAAACAAAACCATTGTACATTTAAATAATTTGGAGGATGTTTTGCGTAGTAACG
>NW_018021691.1:22189-24070 GCF_002006095.1 Pseudomyrmex gracilis
TACATATGTAATTTTATCATCAGTTGATGCGTCTTTATTTTATTCTCTTCTGGAACCCCCTGAACGCTGCCTGAACGCGCTCCGAAGTGATTTGCACTCGACTGTTCTGGCACGCGCGACCGTAAATTTCTTTGCACCGCAAGTGGTTAAAGTTTCAAAAGAAAGCTGGCCGCTTGTAGAAAAGGTTAGCGAGGTCACAGCGTATGTAAAAGGATCGGATATCGTAACAGTGTTAAGCCTTCCGTTGGTGTCGTATCCTGTCTGTGAGTTAGTGAGCGTCGTTCCGTTGCCTGTACATAATCATGGAAATGTGTATGGGTTTGTAGACATAGGACATAGTATAATTGGCGTAGGCAGAAAAGGAAAAACGTATTCGGAGATGTCCGAGAAGGAATTACATAAGTGTAAAAACGTTGGTGGACATTATTTTTGCGATAAAAATACGCCAGTGTACTACGTGAGTAATAAGTCACCGTGTGAGGTGCGAATGTATCTACGAGAAGGTGGTGATGAGTGTGATTTGCGGTATGTAGCAACGAACCAAACACTGTGGGTCGCGTTGCGGGATTCCTTGACGTGGCTGTACTCCACACATACTAAGGAGGAGGTCACGATACAGTGCGCGGGGGGCACAGAGCATATATGTAATATATAATAGGGAATAGTAGTGCCGCTACTGAAAAAAGGAGAGGGAAATAAGGTGGAGTATAGGGGTGTGACATTGACCGCGTCATTGTATAAAGTGTATGCGGAGTTATTAGCAGAAAGATTAAGGGAGGAGGTGGAGAGAAAAAATCTAGTTCCGGAGTGTCAGGCAGGGTTCAGGAGGAGAAGGGGTACGATGGATAACATTTATGTAATAAATTACCTGGTTAGCAGAAATTTAAGTAGGAAGGGGGGTGGGTTGATTGCGCTATTTATAGATTTGAGGGCGGCTTTCGACACGGTCAATAGGGAGACTTTACTAAGAGCGATAAAGGAGAGAGAGGTGAGAGAAGGTTTAGTGAGGTGTGGGGACTTATATAGAGAGACAAGGAATAGGGTGGCGGCAGGGGAGGAGATGGGGAATGAATTTTGGACAGGCAGGGGGGTGAGACAGAGATGCCCGTTAAGCCCATATCTGTTTAATCTGTTGACGGCAAATATGGAGGACTATTTGGGTAGGAACGGATGGGGTGGGGTGAAGGTAGGAGGAAGAAGGGTTTATGTGGCGTTTGCGGATGATTTAGTGTTGTTAGCGGAGGAGGAGGAAGGGATGAGGGGAATGATGAGAGGGGAAATATCTGGCGAGAATGGGTTTGGAAGTAAACGTAAATAAATCAAAAGTGATAAGGTTTAAGAGGGGAGAGGGGAGAGGGAAAAAACTGGAATAGTGGTGGAAGGGGGAGAGATTGAAGGAGGTAAGGGAATTTAAATATTTGGGGTATGTGTTTTAGAGAAACGGGGGGAGGGATGCGCAAATAAAAGAGAAAGTGAGAAAAGGGGCGGCTGTAATGAATCAGGTGTGGGGGATTAGGCAAAGGAGGTTTGGTGGGGATTGGGGTAGAAGGTTATGGCTGTTCGACGTATTGGTTTGGTCAGTGGTTGGATATGGGAGATATGAGGATGGAGGAAATAGCTTGGAGAGGTTACAAAATAGATATATAAGGTGGTTATTGGGAGTAGATTAGAGAACCCCGGCGTAAAGGAAGAAGTACAGAGGGAATTATTAAAAGGAAGGGCAGGGCAAAGGGCCTGGAGATTTGAGGAAAGGTTGGAAAGAGGAGAAGGTAGCGAAATAGCGAGGCTATGTTTAAAGGAGATTAGGGGCAGAGAGGGGGATGGGGAGGGGTGATACTCTATTGACCACAGTACGATTCGACACCGCTCGATTCGACACAG